>NW_006239153.1:546045-593901 GCF_000226075.1 Solanum tuberosum
AAACGAGGTTTACAAGCCCTATTTATAGAAAACAACAACTAAATAAGTTTTGTTCAGGTACGCGTCTTCAATCCACGAGACCGACTTACGGATCGTCGATGGATCTACGGTCCGTAAGTCCCTTCCGTTAGTCAGGACTTAGAAAATATTTCAGCTTCCAAAAATCAGCTTCTCTGAAGCAAACGACGGACCAACAGTACAGACCGTAGATCGATCTACGGTCCGTCAATCCCCTCCGTACCGCCACACTTAGAATCTTCAAAAATCAGGTACTGGAACCCTCACAGTATTATTCTACGGATCAACAGTACGGTCCGTAGATCAATCTACGGACCGTCAATAGACGCCGTGGTTCCACACTTGGTCAGATTTCCCTGATTTTATCCTCCATGCCTTGCCTACTGATCTACGGTCATCACCTACGGACCGTAAATGGACCTACGGTCCGTAGATCACCTCCGTGAATGCCTTTCTTCTGCATTTCTTTCAGTTGTCTCTACACTTCCGCGCCTGAACGTCTTTCCTGCAAAACATGATAAAAACACATCAAAACCAATATAAAAGGGCCTTAGACACACACAACTTGTAAGTGAAACGTATTAGAAATACCGTAAACTCACGGTATATCAACTCTTTGATCATTTTTGGAGGGCTTGAGTCGAGCACACACAAATTAAAGATAGAGTTTATCTTCAAACTTCAAGTCATGGCGAGATATTTTGCCTCTCATGGTCGCCAAGATCAGCTGGTCCAAAACAATTGTGTTGGCAACCCGTTGAAGTTTGCTACTCTTGGTGGCAATTTTCTCAGCAAACACAAACCCTTTCCTTTTTCTTTCATCCCAAAAGATGGAGTTGATTGCTTCTTGTATGATGCCGACCTCCACACCCCTCAAAAGAACGAAAGACAGATTTGGGAAATTTTCCATGGGCCCATGAAAGCTATTTATAAACACTCAACTATGTCCTATTTTTCATGGAAAAGGCGATCGTATGCAGAATAATTACCCAACTTTAGAGGTCGGGGTTGAACTAGAAGGATTGAAAGATGGGCTCCTCTTCAATTGATTTCATAGCTCGAAACAAACTAGAAAATTGAGTTCTCAAAAGAGATATATATATATATATATTTATTTATATATATGTTAGTGTGTGTGTGTGTGGATTTTACTAACAACTAAAATTTCATCAATATTAAGCAATAAAATAGGAAATTAACACAAATAAGGTCTACCAAGTTTGGAAAGGATAAGGGTGTGTGCATAACAATTGGGATTTCAACTCAAATAGGCAAATATTAACCATTGTATTGATACATGAATAGCGGTTGGTCTAGGCTACACTTTGATATTATCCCGAACTATGAAGCGTACGTTTCTTTGATTCTTTCGAACTCCAAGAATCTTTCAAATAAAATACCAAACAATTGCTTGAGTATATAGACTATCCCTAGCTCATATCATTATTTGAGAAATTACTCGAATCATCCCATCCCTGGCTCAAACCTATAGAGTAATTTCAACAAGTCCTCACTATTGAGTCTTACCTAACTCCATTTTGTTTTTCCAAGACAAAATGGAGTTAGAGAGTTCAATCAATGTTTGCAACCATTGATTTTTAGATTAAAATGTCAAGACAACAACATATCCATGCCATACAATCAATATTAGAGTCGATTAATCAGTGCCCATTCAGAGCTTTTCACCCGTATCTAGCACACACATACCTAGCTAAGAGCCTAGTTGCTAATAAAAGAACCCTAGCTAAGGGTCTAGCTGGTCATAAAAGAAGAAATAGAGATAATACCCATGTGGAAAATCTCCATTCCAATCTAATTGAGCAAAAACTAAATTTCAATCTTACATTGACACAAATATAAGGTTTCTTCCTCCACAAGCTAAGATGTTCTTCACTATACTCTATCAATAGCTTTTCACAAAAAGAGGTATCTCTTCACCATCCCTAATCAGGAATATGATAATGGTACATAATTGCACAAATCCCTATTCTATCATTGGAACATTTTGAAGGAAAGCACTACTTTTCATAATTACATTTTCCCCTTATGCTTCCGTCTTCAGACTTGCGCTATGTGGAACACCGATAAAAAATTATGGGGCACCAGCCACCTCCTCCCTTCAACCTTTAGTTATCACTAGAGCATTTGTGGTAGGACCACTGAATCATCGATAATCATTGTATCTCACCAATTGTAACACTGGTACTGAGGCAACTTTTTTCCATCCAAGTCGGCATTTAGTTGGCAAGACACTTGTTGGTTCCTGTAGGATGTCAGTTCCTTCGCCAATGTGCTTAAGTGATTTTCACTTTCAAATCCATCAAACATGCTTTTTCTATGGAATGCCAGCATCCAAGAGAACTACGGCCAAAAAATCCTTCTATTAGCATTAAAATATGGCAATAACTCATGAATTTAAGTCTAATGACTCGATAAAATACCAACTCATCACCCATCGATTCTTGTCTTGATTGATTTGAGGCATAAAATTTCATGACCAACTCCGATGAGAAATCTCTCGGGTGTCAGCAAGGGCATCTAGTTTCTAGTCGTGAACTTTGGGATGATATTAGGGAATTCCTCCCTAACCCGACTATGTTGAACCTCTTCTTCGAAGTGAAGGTACGCTTACTTTCGTATATAACATACTTTTCTTTAAACCTTTCAACTCCAAATTAGATGCGATCAACCTTAGTTACTACATTCCAAGGAGATTTTTCCTTTCCCTTATCTTTGCTTTTGCTCTTACCCTAGGTAGAAGAGGGTTGGCATTCCTTTATGTTTTATTGGCCCTTTCTAGAAGTCATTCTCTACAATAGAAGTGGTAAGATAAGACTAGTTATACATATTTTTTGAGTTTTCAATTTATGAGAAGGAAAAACAAACTAAAATAAGTTAAAAAGGAAAAAAATATGAGTGTAAAAAGAATTCATCTTCCAAGGTCTCACTAAGACCGACATTTGACCGGTGTCTCGAAAATGGAAGATTTAAACTGCAAGTTTAAGTGTCGCCTTTAGACAGAAAGATGGAAAGCATTTGGGAAGACCGACTTTACATCAGTGTTTCACCAATGGATACCTGCGGCTCGCAAGTGAAACGCTAGTCGAAGATTGAGGAATATTGAATTTCCTCACCTGACTGAGCTGCACTTGCGGAATGCAGGGAAACCATAGTGAAGTGGAAATGCTTCATAGTCACCTTAATGACCAAAATGGTCTAAGTACTGCTCAATGATTAAACAATCAATTCTAGTGGGTACTCAAACTTACCCAAAAGATTCTTATGATGATTTCAAACAACTTTTGACAATTTCCCTTAAGAAAGACACTACCCCATCTAACATTGGGAATCATCAAGCATACAATGAGGCAATTTGAACAATTTAACAACTCTCATTTACAATTTCATCCTCACCACAAGATAACAATCACTTGATTCATATGTACAAGACATATGAACGTTACCCACTCACAAGTTTCAGAACAAAACACAGGTACTCACATAATGATGAATGTACCCTAAAAATGACATCACTCAATCCATCATAGGGAAATTTCATGCACTATGTAAATAAAAATGGGTTATTCACACTTCACCCTCAACTGAAATTTTAAGCCAACTAAATCAAATTTCACATGCTATACACCATTATCAAGCACATTTAACTCAGATCTAGCAATTTCAAGCACAAAACCCCTTTTTTTGAATCACAAATTTCAAGTTCACAAAATAGGTTTTGAAGAAAAACTAGATTCTACCATGAAATATTTACCACAATTTCATATTATGAAGCTCAAAATCACTAAACAAGTATAACATACCGATATTTAAGAGAGTAAGGAGAAAAAGCAAAAAACTTCAATAGAGAAATTTCAACTTCGACTTAAGACTTCACCTAAGAGGATTTTTTCAATTTTGAGAAGAGAGATTTTGGAGTAAGATGAGGGAAACAAAGATGGAGGTTTGAATAGAGAATGGGAAAGAGTCGGGAGTTGGGTTGTTTTATGGTGGATGAGGGGTGATGATTGTTGGAATGGAGATGAGTCCTAAAGGGAAGTGTATATGGAAGGTGGTGAACGACTTTGCCTTTTTGGGTTTTGGAAAAAGGAGGTCAAAATCCAGTGTTTTAGTTCTCCAAGAGTAAAAAAAATTGCTTCACATTTACTTAACTTGCGTGTGAACGATGACACGCCTACCACAACCAGCGAGACGCCCATCTCAACAAAGTGTAATGACCCTCCTGGTCATTTCTGTGTTTTGCCTTCTATGTGTCATTTAAAGTGTTCCTGTAGCGACCCCAAATCATTTACGATTTGCTTGGACTATTAATTTGGTCACATGGTCATTCGTTTAGTTTTTATGTGAGTTTTAGTGTTTTTGGAGCTTATGAACCTTGAACGATTATTTTCGATCAAAAGTTCAAGAAGATTACATTTGAATCCAATTTTGATGATTCCATCAGCTTTGGAAGGGTCCTTTTAGGCTATTAGCATGGTCGGCATGACTCGAGATTTTCAGTGTGAGTCGGTGCGATTAGGCGTTTTACTTTAAAGTTTAAGCCTAAGTTTGACTTTAGTCAACATTCTGAGTAAACACACTCGGATGAGAATTCCGTCAGTGCGGTTAGCTCTAAAATGTTGAGTTTGGTCTAGATTGACCCTTCATTCGTATCCCCATGTTTCCGCGCTATTTTCGAGCTCCTTTGTGGTTTTTGATTTAAAATGGTGGTTGGGTGTGGGACCCACTTTTTGTTAAGATAACCTCGTATGGAAATTTTGAGTGTGCCATTGAGTGCAGTATATCAAATTTGGTATGGGTGCATATCTCATTTGTGTGCATGGGACTCCGAACGAGCTTGGAGTACCCCGTCGGAGTTTTTAACATTTCGAAAAAAAGCTGAAATCTGGTGCAGAAAAATCAGCACATTTTTAAAACTTCAAAACCCCATATCTCTCTCATTTCTTGGCCAAATGAGGTGATTCAAAGTGTGGAAGCTTTGTTTTTAAGGTGGATTCACTGTAGAGTAATCAGAAGTTGCCGGGTGCACATCGTTCAAGGTAAGAATTTTAATAAACCAGACTGCTATGGCCATTTTTTGAGTTCTTGTTTTTGGCTTTCTTGAATTGGTGATATCATGCTCATTTTAGCTTAGTTTGGGTGATTCAAAGTCCCACATGTTGAGAATTATTGAGGCTACATTGTGGAGTGTTCAAAGAGTTCTGGGCTCCTTTCGATTTTTGTAAATTCTGAGTTTAACCTGCTATATGTTTTTTTTAAAAATGATTATAGTGTCGTTTTTTTTTGCGTGTTGGGTTTTGTTGCATCTTGAGCCACGAATTGTGTTCCACTTTTGAACACAAGTTGAGGGTACTATTTTGGGTCTTTTAGAGAAGTTAAAATCGGAAAGTCCGGTGCGGGTCCCACGGTCCCACGGTCCCACGATTTCTATTTTGACTCCAAAATTGTCCCGTCTCCATTTTTTGTGATTTTGGTGTCTAAATGACCGTACGAACATTGTGATCCTATAGTGGATAGTGTGACAGCGTTCAAATCCTATTCGAGAAGGAAAAACTCCGGCAAAGTGATTTGAAGAGCGCGCGGTTGACCTAAAGGTAAGCTATGGTTTCCTTTCTATCAGAATGAGCTTAATTGTGTAAAAGCATGTGGGTTAGAGTGAATTGGGGGCTAGTACCAGTTTCTTACTTTACTTTGATGAGATACCTTGTGTTAGGATTGATTGGCCATATTTTGGGTGTAGTACTATGTTAGCCAGGTTAATAGAATTGCATGCTTATGTGCTAAATGTTGTTGTATGCTTGTATGCTATGTGTTGTATGCTTTGTTCATCGTCAACTGTGAGCATGATTTCCTTAGTCTAGGTTAGGCTAGTGTTGCCTTAGACTTATGACCCATGTGGGCTGGATTGCCTTGACTTTCTACCGACGTCATTCGGATGACATAGCTCCATGTAGACTGGAGTAGCAGAATTGAGTCTGATAGTCAGCACCTTAGATTAGGTTCTATCGCTGCTTGTTTTACTTATGTATCTTCTCCCTCTAATTCTATAGTTCCAATGCCTTCTCGGAGGTTCGGTGCATCACTAGAGGTGTGGGATTGAGATAGTATAGGCTTGGAGCCTTTTATGTGATTTTTTGGAGTGGACAATGTTCCACGGTGGCTATTACTGGATTGGATCCTATTGGATATACCATCAACCCCTGGGTCGTTCTTTCTAGAAGGGCTGGGAGCGTATTGCTGGCTGGGTGGACTAAGTGATTTCAACGATCTCCCCCGGGCCTCTCTTTCTAGCCGGGCTGGGTGTCCCCAGGTCGCTCTTTTTAGCTGGGTTGGGAGTGGATTGTCTGGTTAAGTGTCCCCCCGGGGTCACTCGTTCTAGCTGGGCTAGGCGTGCACTGTTGGTTGTGTGGAGTCTTAACTTGGTTATTTTGTGCTGGGAGCCCAATTTTCTTCTTTCTTACTAGACGTAACTATTCTGTGTACCTGCCGGGCTTATGGGGTTCGTTCAGGTTTAATTTAACCTTGCGCACAAGTGGACCTTCTAGGCCCAGTTAGGTGTAGTTTAAATGTACTTAGTCTAATTCTGGTATGTTCGTGTGATTTCTTTTCATATCCGTTTTGACATCTCTGTGTCTAGATTCTATCATTTCTTATTGTTTTTACCCTTTTTGCTCAGTCGGCTTTTGATGCCTACTTAGTTCATGTTGTTTTTGGTACTCATGCTACACTCTACATCTATTTCGTGATGTAGGTACCAGTATCAGTTACCAGCGGCCATTAGTTCCTGCCTTCTTTTGTAGTTGTGGTTCGAAGACGAGGTTGAGCACTTGGCGTTTATCATGTCTTCTTCTTTTGTTTTTAGCTAGTCTTGTTGCTTTTTGAGACATGCTTTGTTGTGGTCCACTTTTGGGACTTGTACTCTTTATTAGACAACTCTGTACTAGTGACTTCCAGGTTCTGGGAGGGATTTTTGTATATATTTATTCTCGTTTACTTCCGCCTTGTTGTCCTTTATTTAGATTATTGTTTTCGCTAGTTTCTACCCTTACACTCATTACGTGATGTTTGATTAATAACGTTTCAAAGACACTTCATCCAATTCTAAGCGTCAACGATCGTAAATCAGTATAAAACCCAACTAAATGAGTTGGGGTCGAATCCCACAGGGAGCGATACGTGTTTCAGATTCAATTGGGAAGTATGAACATGGTCAAATCAGTCATAGGAATAAAAGTTATCGAATAAAGACATCAGTCAAATCAAGGGGTGACACAAATGTCAAATGGGGGTTTTGGTTTTGATTATCAACTACAAACAGTCACAAACAATACGAATTAACAATAATGAGATGAGTTCTTGGGATGTGATCGATTATAGGATAATATAGATATATAGGTAATTGCAACTTTTAGAAAATAGCTAGATATTAGTGAGTAGGCTAGGCTATAGTGGATGTAAATTTTCTCTCGAACAATTTACCCCGAATCAAGTGATTTTTCTCGAACATCAACAAGCATGCAAAATAAGAGAAACCCACACCTTAATTCATTCACTCTCTCAAGCTGAATGTGTGGGATTGGGTTTAGGATTCACTCTCTCGAGCTGAACCTAGGTCAACCCAATATCCATAAACCATCAATCAATATTTTAGTTCTAAAACCTCTCTCTCGAGCAAGCAAAGAACGCAAACATAGAACTACATTTGCAACTACAATTCTTAAATTAAACCACAATTAATGATTGAACTCACTTTTAAATAGCATTTAAACAAATAATTAGCAATACCCATAAGCTAAATAAACCCATAATCACACCCTAAGAATTGGGGTTTTACCTAGACATCATAAAAAGGTTAAAACCGTTACCAAATTGATTATCCATCAATTGGGTAAAAGTGATTTCGTCCTTACAATGCTCCAATTTGATGAACTTCAAAGACCCACTTCCAATTTCTCAAAAGTAAATTTCTTCAATCCCTCAAACCTAAGGAAAACTAGAGAAAATTGTCTCTAGGTGCTCAAAACTTAACAATAGATTGTTTTGAAGAGTATTTGATAAAAGATACTAAACTAAATGTTCAAAAATATATTTATAGTCGCCGAAAATAAGCTATGAAAGCTCATTTGGCGAAGTAAGTCGGGCTCGTCGGGCCGCCCTTTGGTCTCTTCCATCGCCCTTCTACCTTGGCATTCAGCATCCTCAAGGTCTGTAACTTTGGGCGATTTATCTTGGCTTCGCGGAATAACTCGGCGATCCACCGACTACTCCTTTTCATCGCCAACTTGGTTCTTCCCTTCAGGGATTGGCACACTGGAACTTTAGGCCGTATGATGAGCCACTCGACGACACGCCGAGTGCTCTTGGCGATCCTTAGGCTCGCCCATCTTCATTTCTTGAGCCTGTTTTGTTCCTTTTTACCTGTTAGTGTCCTTACTTTGTTCCTCAATCCATATTACTGAAAATCAAGGATTAATCATCAATTATTGGCACAAAATAAGCATTTGAGGACGCTAAATCTAAATAAACAAAGCCCTAAATGAGTCCAAATCTCGGACTCATCAACACCCCCAACTTAAACTTTTGCTTGTCCTCAAGTAAAACTCAAGTTCAGCAGTTCAAAAAGGATGTCTCAAAAAGTGCTACAAAAGACTCAACCATGAATGCACACAACAAGACTCAATTTACTTATGCAAGGATCAATTGTGCACTCAAAGATTCGAGTTGTGACTCACCATTATCAAAGAATCTCAAGTTCGCAATACTTGCTTCAAATGCAAGTTCAAGCTCAACAAAGGTACTCAAATGCCCTCACACAAAGATGATTCCATATTCACACATAATGGTTCAACAATTTATAGCTCCGAAATCACAAACAACTATCGCACTCACAAAGATGAACACATGCATGACTTCACCCATAGGTTTGCCTTTATTTCCAATCAACCTTCGTTTCAGCTCACTCAAGATCAAAAAGGTCTTTTCAAGGCTTGTAATGGGGATGAGTGTAAAGGTATGGTCATTTAGGCTCAGGGGCTGCTATCCCCATGAAATGTGGTATGAACAACACTTGCTTTCCTTTTCTTCAACATTTTCATTCATGCTCAAAAGTCACCCCATTATTCACTTTCCATGGCATACCGGAGACCCCATTTCTTTTGCACTTTTGCAACTTTATTTCAAACTTTTTCATTTTTTTTAGTTTCTTTTCTTCTTCTTCTTCTCTCTTTTTTTGTATGGAGGGGTTCTCCTTTTTTTTTCAAAACCATGGGTAGAGGGGAATTTCTTCACATTTCTTGATTTACCTTCTCTTTTCACCACACCCCAACTTAGGCTTTTGGCGTAAGTTGGCTATTCAAACAAGGATCAATTGTGCACTCAAAGATTCAAGTTGTGACTCACCATTAGCAAAGATGCTCAAGTTCACAATACTTGCTTCAAATGCAAGTTCAAGCTCAACAAAGGTACTCAAAATACCCCTCACAACAAAGATGATTCCATATTCACACACAATTCTCAACATTTTATAGTTCTGGAATCACATACAACTCTCACACTCACAAAGATGAACACATGCATGACTTCACCCATAGGTTTGCCTTTATTTTCCAATCAACATTCGTCTCAACTTGCTCAATATCAAAAAGGTCTTTCAAGGCTTGTAAAGGGGCTGAGTGTAAAGGTATGATCATTTAGGCTCTGTGGTTGCTACCCTCATGAAATATGGTCTGAACATCACTTCCTTCCTTTCCTTTAACATTTGAATCATGCTTAACATTCACCCCATTATTCAACTTCCAAAGGAATACCGAACACCTCATTTCTTTTGCAATTTTCACAACTTTTTCATTCTTTTTCTTTTGCTTTCTTCTTTTCTTTCTCTTTTTTAATATGGAGGGGTTCCATCTTTTTCATGTCCATTGCTAGAAGGGCGAATTTTCACATTCTTGATTTACCTTCTCTTTTCACCACACCCCCAACTTAGGCTTGTGGCCTAAGTTGGCTATTCACACAACCCGCACTTCATGAGGATTATGGGTGAATGGATAAAGAGGGGTCTCAATTGCTCAAGTTTCTTCCAATAAAAGGATTAGGCTCAAAGGGGGTTCAAGCAAGGTTCACACATCTCACAAGGTTGGACACAAAAGAGGTATATTGTCAAATTGTTTCACTCTTCAAAATTGTTGCCTAAGATCATTTTAAGAGCTTGCATCACTTAGTCAACCGGACCAACGGGGTAAATTCTAGGTGTCATCACACAAGGTTCACGGTAAGCTCATCACACATGGCATTGGCACCAATATCAAACGAGACTCCACACATTCGCTAGTGTGAAATGTTCATCACAAGAGACTCCATTCGATAACCGACTAGTCACAACGAGATGCTAAAAGTCCACATATTGTCTATGCAACTTCATTTGGCCTCATCATAGCCGCGCAATCATTTGAGTTCGATTAAGAGCACTATTCAACTCAATGGTATTGATTGTAACCGATACTCAAATTTGCACAAGAACAACCACATTCACACACAACAAAAAGTGGCAAAAATTTTAGACGGGTCAAAAACCATTTTCATTCATAACAAGGAACCACAAGCTCAAACATCTACATGATACGATCAAAACACAGTTTAAAACACAAAACCCAATATATACACTAGAGGTAGGTATAGAAATACCTCACCCCACCACAAATAAAAAGTAGTTGTCCTGAAATGCAACAAATATGATCAAAAGTCAATAAAAACAACAGAGAGGGAGGTAAAGAAAAATCTTGTCTAAATAGTCGCTCCATGTGTCAGAACATTTGTGCCCAGTGTCAAACTCTGAACTTAGGCATCAGTACCCGGTGCAGCATCAATATTGGCTCCACTAGAGCCTGCCATGGACGTCTCTGTCAACAATGTCTGAATGACTGACTGTACAATCGTCTCCTCCAAATCTGGTAGGTATCCATAAATGGTCTCCTCCTGAGCATCAAGCTGCTCCTTATCCGTCTCCACCTCTGACCCATCAGCTGCCACATCATTCATACACACATCTTTAGTGGTGGCCGGAGGAATCTCAAAATTGGCCAGGACAACCTGATCCTCAGTTGACTCAAAGAGGGAAGTGAAGTGTGTGGACTTTAGATAGTCCACATCTTTTCTCAAATCTGAAACCTAGGTTTTCAAAGCCGTCACCTCTGAAGTAACCCCATGTCCTTTTTCACAGATCTCTACTTTCGCTGTAAGATCATCAATCGACGTCCGAATGGGTATCAATGCAGCTAAGATGGCTCGCTCAATCATCCAAGGCACCTCGGCCTCTATCCGAGTAGCCCGCACATCGGCAGAATAAGCTAGGTGCCCCATCAAGAGGATCATGGCCTGAGTAATCATGGTGGGCTGGAGAACAACAGTAAAACTAAGAGCCTCGGAAGAAGTGGAAACGGGTGTACCTGAAGGCCCGGAGGATGGAGTAGGCAAAGGTGTCTATGCAGGTATAGACTCGATAGGAGCTCCTACCTCAATCCACCTCTGGGTGGTTTCATAAATGAAAGGGGAAAGACATCCCTTTAAGTCATCCATGGGTGTCACAGTGGTCGCCAAACTCGGGTAGTCAACAACTGACCCTCTATCAAATACAACATTGATATAATCACTGCTGCATCTCAGTACTGTCCCCAAACCATGACGGACTCTACCAGTCTGAAGGCACTGACCTTCTTTTTGCCCTTAGGTACCAGGTCACCGTATGCCGTGTAGAACACCCAGACCCATGTAGGAATATAGGGGCCACGGGGCCTGGTGAACTGCTCAAACCTGTGGAATCGAAGAGTGTCCCACACATTAGGGTACCTGTCCACAACACTATTTGTGGACAATCTTTTTTCTTCAAGGATGGTCCTCAATCCCTCGGCCTTTAGCCTGTTGAGAAACCGGGGAGGAGGACCCTGACCTGGTGGCGCTGGAACCACCGTCTGTGCCGTAGTTGGGACAGTATCAGCAGCAGAGGGGGTAGACTCCGAGGTCCTAGACGAACTCTGGAACGAATAGCAACTCACCGGGATTGAAGAGAGGCTTAGAGAATAAAGCCTAGGAATCAAAAGACTCCCCATCACTGCCAGAGTTGTGCTCCGGTATCTCAACTGTGGGCGTTTTACTCTTTCCCTTGCCTCCCTTTGGAGGTGCCTGTTTTCCCTTTTTAGAAGGAGAAGCTACTCCTTCATTAATCACGATGCCCCGTGCTCATTTGCGGGGTGGCATACCACGGTCGTCCAACTTGGTCCTAGCCATATTTGCAAAATACACAAAATAAAAGTTAGAAACAATTCAAGAAAAATGCAGAGAACAGGTTGCAGAAAGACTCGCTGAACCGATTGACGAATCGCCGAGTCACTCAGGCGAGCTAGATCGGGCTCGCCGAAAGGACTGGTAAGAGTATTTCCCAGAAAAATGGCAGGTCAGCGATGTTCAGGGCCCTTCGGCGAATCGCTGACACCATTCAGCGAGCTCAGACTAGCCTGCCAAAAGTACAGTATGTTTTAGGGGTTAGGGGCACATGAATGGCGATTAAGGGAGACTTTTGGCGAGTCGCCGAGTGCACTCGGCGAGCTCAGACTTCCCACCAAAAGTTACAGACTCAAACTCAACCAAAACACAAAATTAAGGGAGATCAAAGGGGACTTTGGCGATCTGCCAAGTGGTTTGGCGAGCTTGACCCAGCTCGCCAAACTGCCCAACGTGCCAGTTTTCACCCTGTTTCCCAAAATCAAGCCCGCAGCCCCCGAAAACAAAATCAAACAACACACTTATTCAATCAAGCCCAGACACATATGACCCATGCCACCGGGGTACTTAGACTTCCCCAGTTTGGCCAAAATTGGCCATTTGACGACTTATGCCCTTAAGAGTGACGTCAAACGCTCCTTCATTGGGCAAAGCACGTCATTTAGCACAATTTGGGTTATTCAGACTTCACCTGACTAAACCCAACAATAAAATATCGCAACCTAATACTTTTATTATCAATTTTAAAGCATGAAACTCAGGGAAATCAATAATATATGCATTTCAAGCACGATATCAAAACTGAAATAGGCAAGCAAGCACCTCAAACATGATTTCAGTACAGACCCAACATACATCAACACAATTTATATAAATGCATTTGAATTCAATCGCTATTTAAGAGTTTGGGTTTCGGAAAACCAACCTTTAAGCTGAAATACGAATTTGTAATGCTAGGCGGCAATGAATTCCAACTCCGAACACAAGATCAATGAGCCAAAGCGATAAAAATGCAAGAAAATTAAATCTATATAATGCGGATGTGATTGTCTGAGGCTAAATGTGAAGGAATGTGGAGGAGTTTGAAATTTTACACCTTTGGCCTTTAAAAACTGTTCAGTTCGCGGCCCTTTCGGCGACACGCCGAGTGGTACAAGACCTCCAGTTAATTTGTGGGGTCCAAACTGCGGATAAAGTCGGGCTCGCCGACTCGTCCATGGGCCCGCTGAGTTTTACAGACTCCATCCTCATATTTTTTTGAGTCCAACGGCGGTCCAAGTTGGGCTCGCTGACCTCTTTGGCGAGTCACCGATTGGACACTTAGCTTGCCAACCTGTATTTTTCAAACACATTCCACTTTTCACCTGCACAATCAACACCCATTATTCCAAAAAGAAACATAAAGCAATGAAAACTTGGGTTGCCTCCCAAGAAGCACCTTAGTTAACGACGTGGCACGACGCAAGTACCCACTCAAACTTCATTCTTGGGGTTTGACACAGTTTCACTAGGCTAGCCCTTGTTGTCTTGGGTTAAGATGCGAAGAAATTTGACCCATTTGGGTCTCCAACTTCTTGATAGAGATGGAATGTGAGGTCGCCGTCTGGTTGAGGGTTGATACATCTTCCTTCATTTCTTCAAAACTTTATCCGACTCTTCAACCTTGGTGAGAAAGCATGAGAGCATATTCTCAGTCTGGCCACCCTCAAAATCTTTGGGCTTTTGATGCTCGTGGGGAGGAGCATACATATCCTTCTCCCTTTTCTTTCCTTCCATGTGGCGTTACCATCACGCCACTCTCTATCACGATCTCTCCAGCATTCATCTCTGTTCCAACCTTGGTTTCCACTTGGTCTAGGGTAGTTAGCACGATAACCTCCTCCATGGTTGGCTAGGAAGTCTACTTTTTCATTGTACAATGCTTCAAACTTGGCCTCATCGGGGTTTACACAACCAACACCCACATCATTGACACTCCTAGCACCAACACTTTTTGGCTAAAATGTCAAGTTGGGTAATCATCTTTGCCATATTTTGGTCCCTTGATGAGTCTGAGATTTGGACTCATTTAGGCTTTATTTATGTAGGTTTAGTGTCCTCAAATGCTTATTTTGGGCCAATAACTGATATATGGATTGAGGAACAAAGAAAGGACACTAATATGCAAAATGGAACAAAACCAAATAAAAAATGCAAGCCTGGTGATCGCCAAGTCCACTTGGCGAGTCGCCAAATGGCCACTTGACCACCTAAAGTTCCAGTGTTCCAAGCCCTAAAGAAAAGAACCAAGTTGGCGAGAGAAATGAGCAGTCGGTATATGGATTGAGGAACAAAGAAAGGACACTAATATGCAAAATGGAACAAAACCAAATAAAAAATGCAAGCCTGGTGATCGCCAAGTCCACTTGGCGAGTCGCCAAATGGCCACTTGACCACCTAAAGTTCCAGTGTTCCAAGCCCTAAAGAAAAGAACCAAGTTGGCGAGAGAAATGAGCAGTCGGTGGATCGCCAAGTGGTTTCGTGATGCAGTGTTAGATCTTCCAAAGTTACAGACCTTGAGGATGCTGAATGGCAAGGCAGAAGGGCGATGGAAATCTCCTCAAATCTTGTATTTCTAGCCACCCATATGAGAATTTTCCAATGACAGCATATTCCAAATTGTCATTGATTATCATCTGATCGACCTCTTCTTGGTCCCATAGGACCATTGGCTCTCCATGTAAATATGTTACTAGCTTCAATGGAATAGTCTTAATGTTCAAACTTGTTGGCTTTAAAGAATTCACATATGAGACCCTAGGTAAATTGGTATGAGTAGGATGACCATCCTCCAATGGAGTTTGGCCACCACCCGTGGTGTCCATTACCACCGGCGTAGGCAAATTAACGGCGGCGGTAAGAAAAATTAGGTTATAACTGGAAATTTTAGGTAGGCAAAATTTGTCCACTTTAACTTTAGAATTTTTCTCTTTGCTAAATCCTTTATTTCCTCCATTCATATTCCCTCCATTTCCCATTTATTTTTACTTTACCCAACAAATAAAAAATTAATAGTTTTTTAATAGTTTTAACATTAATCGTTTGAATTAAAAATTAACAGTGTACACTATACAACTTTTTATATTTCCAAAATTTTCTAAATTTATTTATTTTAAGTTTGTTTAAATGATCCTAGTATTATATATTTTAATATTCTCTTGTAGTTGCAAGCTATTCTAGACAAAAGGATCCCAAAGATGAGGATTTTCTTGTTTATTGACCATATAGCTGTCACTTTAATCAGTTGGTAATAATATCCCAAGTAATTCTATTGAAGGGTTGGAGGGTTGACAAACCAATTAGGGACAATAGGGTTTGTACTAGTTAACAATTCATTCTAGCGAGACATGCTTGGAATGGATATCGTCGCTACCTATGAGTAGCACATAGTTGATTTTTCTGGATCAAAAATGTTTGCCTAACATATCAGGGAAAGTATTTTGGGGTAGATGTCCCTTAATCAAGTGAAATTTGATTTCCCTAGTTACGAAGGCTCGTGAGATTGTTGATATTTATTGTCTGAAAACTTCTAAGTTGTTTCTATCTTTAATTTATGCTAAACTAATGTTGCTGATCCTTGGGTGGAAGATCTTGGGTAAAGATCCTCATGGCGGAGGTGTCCAATATATCTAACAGCCCTCCTAATTTGTCGATAAGAGGGGCGTTGAAGATGATACCTTATCTCAATGCGCTACCACATATACTTTCTAAGACTCTTTAGTCTTGTAAGTTAGTGAGGCTCATTTTCTCATTCAAAAGTCTAACCCAATATATTGCATGGATAGAGATCATGTTTCTTTTCTATTTTCATTCTTATCCTTATCTTCATCCAGGTTCTCATATTTGAGGGTGTCCCTACCCATGTTTGCCCATATATTCAAGTGGTTACAACATTGTCATGATCCAATACTATTCCCCAGTCACGACACAGTGGTTAGAGTCACAAGTGATCCTAAACTAACCTCATGGTCTTGCATGACACTACGATTCACATAATAAGAATGAAAATATTGAATGCGGAAATAGAATTTGAATAGTCTATCAAAATCAACTGGACAAATATCTGGTTTAAATATAAGTGGAATCTAAATTGACTGCCTGAAATGCCTCTACTAGATGAGTTGTTAGGACAAACTCCTAGCTAACTCTAACTATTTAAAACTGAAAGCAAATGACCAAAAAGAACTTAAGTGTTTTCCTGGAAAGATTATGACTCACCAACTCGGTTGTTGCTAGCAGGAGATAACAATAACCTCAAGCCGGATATACTAAGCATCATAAAGTATGCAGTCAATACTTTGAATGTACAAAGTATGAGGGATAATAAATGATAAATATGATAACTAAACATGGTGAATCTATAAAATATGTTGATGAAATGACCAAGTAAATAATAGGTATATTGAACAAGTTGTGCTAAAATACTGAAATACTTAGTCATGCAATAATCGAAAAGACTGTTTGTGGGAGATACTAAAATCAACATATAACCATGTGAGCTATTGCATGGAGTTTGATGTATAACCTCTATAAAGAGGGCCCAACGCACCTTGCAAGGAAACAAAGCCTAATGTGAACTAATACGGAACCACTAAGCTAATGTCTATAAAGACTAAGGAGCCAACCTCAACTGACGGAAAGCCCCTAATTCCTACGGTGACATGTAGTTCTGGGACTTAAAGATTGCTACTAAAGGTTCACGAACGCTAACATAAATCTTTCATCCTTAAATTCATTTGGTGTTAAGTATAACTCCTAACAGAAACATACATATAACTAATACGCTAATAGTATAATAATACTAAAATACTGATAATTGATAATAACTGAGTAGTTCATGAATCATGATTTAAATTGATAATTTATAATAATAACTGAAAGATACTTTATCTAAAAGCATCTAAAATCATGAAACCTGATAATCTGAAAGCATGCATTCTGAAATCATATGATTCTGAGTCATGAAAATACTTACATACTTAGGGTTCATGAAATAGCATCGGAAACATGGGTTTATAAGTAAAAAATCATGCAATTAACAACTAATCATGAAGAAGAAGTGAAATTCAGTAGAAACCCATAATGATCATAGAAACCCTAAGTTAGAGAATTCACAAAGCTTGGAAAGCTGAAGTTCTTTGGGACTCAATGGGTGAAGTGATACTCATTGATGGAATTTCACATATATACCTAGAATGAAGAACCCTTACTGAAATTTCTTGAATGGAGACTTGAAGCTTAGGGCCCTAGTTCTTGATTGAGAGGAAACTCGAGAGAGAGAAAACACTTGATTTGGGGTGTTAAGCATGTAAGAGGGGTTTGGGTCTACTAAGAATCCTCTAATCCCACTTAGAATAGTCTAGAACGAGATATTATTGGAATCAAAAGTGTGGGAAAAAATCAAAACAACCTTGACTTAAAACTTCTGAAGGATATCTACAAGGTCCATCTATAGACCGTAGGTTCCTATTCGTATAAGACAACGAGAGCTTCTGAAGTTTCGAAGCCACGAGACCCATTTACGGATCATAAAACAACCTAAGAGCCATAAAAAATATTTGTAGATATCAAGAATTTTCTGGATTTCAGGACTTTGGTCTATCATTAATGACTCATAAAAGGTTTTTATGGTTCGTAAACTTAGTCTTTCTTGTTCAGTTGAAAATCCATGTTTCTAAGCTCTGATCTATGGCCAATTCCATGACTTGTAAATCTATCTATGACCTGTAAACCTAACTCTTACTTCTCAAACAAATTTTCCCATTTTCTGAAGTTGGTCTATAAGGCACGCTTACAAAAAGTACTTTCATTTATGGGTCGTGAATGGTGCCCGCAAAACTTGAATTTATGTTGACTTAGTATTTGTTGAACTTTCAAAACATGATCTGTGCTGAGGAACTTCTGAGGTGTTACAATATTTCCACCTTGGAGATATTTGTCCTCGAATGGAGTCTAACTAGGCTTAAAAGAATAGGGAAAAATCTGGTACCTAATACTGAAGGCTAAACACTAAAAACTAAATGAGTGACTGACTCCAAACTAAAACATGAAGACTAAACTTATTTCATGAACATGCATGCCAACTAAGACATGATAATTACTTAAAAATATGAATCTGAATAGAGTATTTCAGAGGAACTATTACCTCACGCTAAAATTGAACTGGAAGGAAAGAGATGGAGACATTTGGATATCATATTTGCTTCAGATTACCAAGTAGTTCCCTTAACTAATTGATTCCTACAAAGGAATTTCATTGTAGAGACTTCCTTATTCCTCAACTTACGAACCTGACGATCAAGAATCTCAAGTAGACCTCCTTATAAGAGAGAATTTCCTTCACACCAACACTCTCTAAAGGCACAAGTGAAGTTGGATGACTAATGCACTTTTTCAATAAGTACATATATATTAAATACTAAATGCACTTATGCTAACTTTGAAGGTAAATCCAACTCATAAGACACTTTACCAAATCACCTCACAATCTGGTAAGGTCCTACGTATCGGGGACTAAGATTTCCATTCTTACCAAACCTCATCACCCCCTTAATGGGCAAAATCTTCATATAAACCAAATCATCAACATCAAATTCAAGCTCTGTCCGCATAAAATTTTATCTACTCTGGGCTAGGTTTAACTTAACTCTAATAAGTAAAAATATCTTCATGGCCTTATGAACTAACTTGGGTACTATGAAAGCCACTTCACTAATTTTAATCCAACCTATAGTAGACCTACACTTCCTACCATAAAGTGCCTTAAATAGAGCTATCTAAAACTAGAGTGATAAGTGTTATTATAAGAAAATCTATCGAAGGAAAATGATCATCCCAATTACCTTTATGGTAGATCACACAAGCTCTCAGCATATCCTCCAAGGTCTGAATAGTCCGTTCAGTCGGACCATCTATTTGTAGATGAAAAGTTATGCTAAGCTTAATTTGAGTGCTAAGACCTTTCTGAAATGATCTCCAAAACTTGTAGCTGAATTGAGTATCCCTATATGAGATAACGAATAAAGGAACTTCATACAATTTCACTAACTCTCGAATGTAAAGCCTAGGATAGTCGTTGGATGAATAGGAAGTCTTAACTAGAAGGAAGCATGATGACTTAGTCATTTGGTCAACAACCACCTATATAGATTCACGCTGGCAACGCGTGCATGGTGAATATATGATGAAGTTCATATCAAATCTTCCCACTTCCAAGTAAGAATACTGATATCTTAAGTCATACCACCTTGTTTCTATGCTCAACCTTAACTTATTGGTAATTTAAACACTTAGCCACAAATTCCGCAATGTCCTTATTAATATATCCTATTCCACCAATAGACTTTCCATAGATCATAGTATATCTTAGTGGCTCCCTTGTGCATGGAATACCAAGAACTATGAGCTTTTAATAATATATGTTGCCTCAACCCTTCAACATTTGGAACACATTATGATCCCCGATAATGAAGCACACCATCTCTCCCTTGGGAGAAAGCCTCTATAGCTTTTTCAAGAACTGTTTTCTTCAACTCAACCAAGTTTGGATCATCCTCTTGCTTTGCTTTAATATCCATCACAAAGATTATTCTAACCCATTTTAAACAATAATTACACCATCTTCTGAATCCATAAGATGGATTCCTAAGCGAGCAAGTCTATGAGCATCATGAACTAACTCTTTTTCATCCTCAATGTGAGCAATACTATTCATAAACAACATACTAAAAGCATATGCCACTACATTAGCTTACCTGGATGGTAAAATATACCAATGTTATAATCCTTCAATAACTCAAAACATCTCCTCTAGCAGAGATTTAATTCCTTCTATTTGAACACATACTAAAGGATCTTATGATCTGTAAATACATCCACATAAACACCATAAAGATAGTGCCTCCAAATCTTCAAGGAAAACACCATTGCTGCAAACTCTAAATCATGAGTCAGGTAATTCTTCTCATGAACCTTGAGTTGCCTGGAAGCATTAGTTATGACATTACCATGTTGCATCAATGCACAACTAAAGACAATTAAGGAGGCATCACAATACACCACAAAACCATATTTACCCTCTAGTAGAGTAAAACTAAGACTGAAGTTAGTCGAGTCTTCAACTCCTAAAACTCTTCTCACAATCTTTCAACCATTGAAACTATACCTTATTCCGAGTCAATCTAGAAAATGAGATGCAATAGAGGAAAATCATTCAACAAACCGCTTGTAGTAACTGGCTAAACCTAAGAAACTCCTAATATCTGAGGAAGAAAGAGGTCTAGGCTAGTTTTTAACTGCCTCCATATTTTGAGGATCAGCCTGAATACCCTCTTTACAAATAATATGGGTAAGGAATGATGCTGACCTCAACCAAAATTTGCAGTTACTAAACTTAGAAAACAAGTGGTGATTCGTAAGGATCTGCAATACAATCCTCAAATGGCATGCATGTTCATCATCACTCCAAGAATAGATCAAAATGTCATCTATGAAGACAATGATGAACATATTCAAATACTGTTAGAACACCCTATTCATTGAATCAATAAAAGCTACTTTATAATTTGTTAATCCAAAAGACATAACCACAAATTTATAGTGACCATACCGAGTCCTACAGGTTGTCTCTAGAATGTCACATTCTTTGAATTTGAGCTTATGAAAGCATGATCTAAGGTCCATCTTTGAGAAGAAGCTATCACCATGAAACTGGTAAAAAGAGTCATCAATCTTGGGGATAGGATACTTATTTTTTATTGTGACTTTGTTCAATTGATGATAATTGATGCATATTCAGACATAACCATTTTTTTATACAAAAAAGGAACTGGAGCTCCCCATGGAGAGATGTCGGGCCTGATAAAACCATTATATAAAAGGTCCTTTAACTGGTTATTGAACTCCTTAAGCTCCACTAAAACCATTCTTTAAGGAGGGATAGAGATAGGCTGGTTATCTAGAAGAAGGTCCATTCCAAAGTTGATTTCCCTTTTGGGAAGAACTCTAGGAAGATCTTCCTTATAGGAATTCATTCACTACTAGAATAGACTACGGAATTGGGGTTTTGGAAATGGAATCCTTATCCCAAACTATGTGGTAGATGCAACCCTTTGAAATCATTTTTATGGCCTTCAGGCAAGAAACAATCTGACCTATAGGCACTGAAGTACTACCTTTTCATTTAATGACTGTCTCGTTAGAAAACTGAAACATAACGACTCTAGTTTTATAGTCGACTAAGACATAACAAAGGTGTAACCAATCCATGAAAATAATGATATGAAAATCGAGCATGTCTAACTCTACTAGATCAACTGAGATGATTTTCTAAAAGATAAAGACTAGGTAATTTTTGTATACCCGTCTAGCTAAGACTGAATCACTAACAAGATTAGATACTACGAAGGATTCTGATAGGATTCAGGTCTGACATCATATTTTGTTTCAACATAGGGAGTCATGAAAGAATGTGTGGTTCATGTATTTAACAACACACAAACATCAAGCTGAAAGACTTGGAACATGCCAGTGACTATATCAAGGAAACCCTCCTGATGTTGTCGAGTCTGAAGAGCATCAAACCTATTTTGACGCTGTCCACCACTAGTGTTAGATGAGGTACCATGTTGAGTCGGGCGACCTGATGGAGCTAGTGAATTGTTAGATTGAGTCTGATGTCGAACATCTTTGCCCTTGCCTATAGTTGATGAGAAATCCCTCAATTTGTGACATGTCTTACCACTTCCAATACATCCACCAGTACCGGCCATACACTTCCCCAGATGGTTTTTACCACACTTATAACAAGTAGGGAAAATAAATCCACTAGTAACACTGTGTTGTGAATTAGACAATAGTGCCCTATCTTTGTTATCCAGTTTGAACTTAAGCATGGGAGCACTAGAAGAAGATCGGGCCGAGCTTGAGTACTTCTGATGAAATTGAGATCGACTACCACCTTTCGATTTCTGTTGAGAGTAGTCCATATTATCTATTTTATCCCTCTTGTTATCCCTATCACTCTTCTTGAGTTTTTCCTCCTCCATCTGTTGAGCATGTGTCATCAAGTGCGAGATGTCCTTCTGCTTATTCAACATCGTAGTTCTGCATTCTTTCACCACCATCTCTGAAAATATGGAGGTGAACTTACTCATGCAGACCCTAGACTTGTCCACCATAGCCGGATCATAGTTCAAAAGCTAATTAAACTTCAAATAATACTCATTCACAGTCATTTTAACCTGCCTCAAATTGATGAACTCTTGGACCTTAGCTTCTCTCATCTCAAGTGGAAAAGACCTGTAAAAAAAACCAGCCTTACACTTTTCCCAATCCAATGGTCCTGCATCAATAGCCATTTCCTTCTTCCATTGCTTGAACCAAATTTGTTCCACCTCCTTCAACTAATAAGCGGCCCAATTTGCACCCTCGGCCAGAGTGATATCCATAATCTCATTTGTCTTCTGAATGCCCTCAATGAAATCTTGTGGGTCCTTATCCACCTTTGAACCTTGAAACTTTGGAGGGTTCATCCGAGTGAAATCTCAGATCCTAGTTGTAGTTGTTATCACATTTGGGTTAAATTGGCCACAACTTCTAAGTTGGCCTGAGAAGACATAGCTTGGGCTAGCACTTGGAAAACAACCCTTAACTCGACATGAGTAACTTATTCGACGAAAGGTTCTATTCGAGCTGGAGCTGCTTGTTGCTTTTCACTCATGTTCCTTTTGACGTAAGCTCTTATATGAGGCATGATTTTAAAAATGTGTAAAGCACAAATCAGAAGAAGACTTTATAGAGTTAAACACTATTGCACGACTAAGAGTATAAACAAAGTGAAGTATTTCTTAAAACGTTTCATATCCTCTTATTCATAGATGTGGCTTGCTTCACACCCATGAATAAGACTCTACTTGATGCAACTTACACTTGAACTGTAAAACCTCTGAAAAAAAGGAAAGGTTGCATTGCAGGTTGCAGGTCAAGTCTATGGGTCCTATTTACTGACCGTAGAAGGTACTACAGTTCATGGAAGGGAGTCGTAAAAATGACCCTTGATTTTGGATCTCTGAAGTATTCCTACGGACCACCAGGATGGTCTGTAGAAAGTCCTACGGTCTTTAGGAAGTGGTCATAGATCATGTACTAGACTTAGAATGAAATATTTGACTTTGGAGTCTATGGAAGGTTTTACGGGTCGTGGAAAATATGACGGGTCGTAGACGTGTCTCATAGAACTTAACTTTGAACTTGGAAGGATTTTGGTCCATATGTTCGACGGTTGGACCTACGGTCCGTGGAACTTTGAAAGGATCATAGAAGGGACTCGTAAAAATGAGGTACAATTTTAAGCCCCAGTATCAAGTTCTATGGACAACCTACATGGTCCGTGGATGTTTATACAAACCGTAGGTCAGTCTTTATGACCCTCCGACAATTAATTTAAAGGGGAATCTGAGTTTTTTCCTATACACCAATACCCATACTACGTCGTTTCTACTCTAAATTTAAGCCCTATAACTACCCTTTACCCTTAGAAATTTACCCAACTTCCTCATTCAATTAAATTCCTAAATTCTCTCTAAGGTTCTCCTAAAAAATCTTCTCTCTAGATCAAGGAAGAGAAAGGTAGGGTTCTTGTAGATCAATTCTCCTTTCTTCATCATTGCATAGGGATTCAATCAATGTATATAAAAAGTTCATCAATGGTTTCCATTCACCCATTAAGTCCCTAGGGATTCTTGAATTCTCCAATTCAGTTTCAATTCAATTGGTTAGGTTTTCATTTAATTCCTCCTGGGTTCTATTTGTAAGGATTCAATTGTTTGATTTTGATCATATTATGACTATTTAGATTCAAATGTATATTTTCCAATTAATTCCATGTGAACCCATGAATGATGTATGATTTTTTTACTATGAACCTTAATTTGCATGAATTAGAAAAAAACCTATGATTCAATGAACGATGTTTTCATGAACTTATGTATGATTTATGAAAATAAATTATTATGATCTAGGTTGCTTTAAAATGAGCATTAATGAATATGTGAATGCATTTTCTCACATATTATGGGATCATGATTTGGTGAAAGGTTTTCCCATACATGCATGATTCATGATTTAAGGAGCTACTCTATGATGTTTTTAACTTGGATTAGTAATTAAATTATACTTTTCCATGTATGATAATATGTGTCTGAATATGAATATTTCGTAGAGATTTAACTTAGATTCGAGAGACTTTGAGGTGGGGACTCAAATAGGATTATCACTAGTAGCAACCTCTAGTTCTTAACTACCTTCCCCCGTATGTTTACCTATATTGGCCTATATAGTGGATCCACATAAAGCACACGACATGATATGGAGTTCTAATTCACAAGTAGACTCTCCCTTCTCGGTGTGACAGTTACATCGGATTCCATGTTATAGCTCTCATGGTCTATTGTCGGTTAAAGCTAATATTCCAAAAAATTAACTAAGCTACTTAAAAAAAAATTATGTAGATTTTTCTTATGATTTCAATATGCATTGATCGTGCTAATATTTCTAAGATTTCTTTCAAAATGGTTTCACTATGCTTAGTTTGGTCATGCACATCATGTTTTTGATTATGTCCCCTTGTGATCATATCTTATGTTTTATTGCATTCCCGTCATACTTAGTACATTCCATATACTAATGCATGCTTGTTTATACATTATTTCACTAATGTAGGGTCCGAGTTCCTACCTCTCACACTCGTGGTTAGTTGATCTTATTGGGGATTCAATGATCAAAAGTTGGCGAGTCCTCATATTCTGAGGACTATGACACTTTTATTGCTTTCTTTACTTCCATTTTTAGAATTTGTATGTGATGTATGAATTACGTCCTAATCACTTTCTTATGATGTAATAAATGGCTTGTTGAGACTTATGTTTGACTTTCACTTTTGTCAAAATGTTTTATAATATAAGACTGTTCGTTGTACTTATTTCTATTATCTTGTATGATGTATTCTAAGTGTCTTGTGTAGGGACTTTCAGGTTTTTATACTCCATTTAAACCTATGGTATACTTTGGGTCGTAACAAACTTTTTATTCTGAGCACAAGGTTTAGAAAGGTACTAGGATGTCTCACAAGCCACGTCAAGTAGAGTCTTGTTCGTAAGTATGAAGTGCATCACATTTGTGAATAAGTGGCTATATAATGTTTATGAAACTCCACTTCATTCATCATTCTAAATTTGTGTGATAGAGTTTAACTATATGTGAATCTCTCTTAATACTTATCCGGTGCTTTCAGTTTATTGCCCCTCGAAGAACATACATTAGAAGGAATGCGGGTGAGAATGTGGAACAAGAAACTCCTCAAGTTCAGATCGACCCTTTTGCCGAACAAGTGACTCATGCTGAATTTTGAGCTGTTTTTCAAGCGTTGGCTCAAGCTATGATGGTTCAAGCTAGTAGAGAGATTGATTCTCCCATGAACCCAAATATGGATACGGCGGCAGCAAGGATAAGGGACTTCACTCAGATGAATCTTACAAAAATTCATGGTTCTAAGGTTAATGAGGATCCTCAAGATTTTATTGATGAGGTAGATAAGATAGTGGGTATCATAGAATTGACTACGGTGGAAAATGCCGAGTTTGCTTCTTATCAGCTCAAGGGTGTTGCTCAAGTGTGATTCAAACAACGGAAGAGTGAGAGGGATGTTGATGCAGATTCTCTTGATTGGGAGAAATTCAAGGGAGCTTTTCTTGATAATTTATTTTCTCTTAAAATGAGAGAAGCGAAAGTGCTTGAATTTATCAATCTTCATCAAGGTAATACAAGTTTGAAGAACTGTGCTTTGTATTTCACTTAATTTGCTAATTATGATCCAACTATGGTTGCCGACTCTAGGGCAAAGATTATTAAGTTTGTGTCGGGTGTGCCCAACTTGGTTGTTAAAGAGGGTCATACCACCATGTTGATCAATGAAATGAATATCTCTTGTTTGATGACATTCCCAACAAATTGAAGAGGAAAAACTTAAGGAAAGGGCAAAAGAGTCGAAGAGGGAAAGGACCAGAGATGGTGACTTTTCACATTCTAGATCCGGTGGGCATGGGTGTCCTCAATTTCGGTAAAAAAAATTCGGTGAAGGTCCTTCTAATGCACTGACTCCAAAGTTCAACAAATATATGATGTCTAACCCTAAGCCTCAAGGAAAGAATGATGGTAATGGGTCTTTTATCCCCACTTGCCCAAGGTGTGGTGAGAGTCACTCAGGGAAGTGTTTAGTCGGTACAAATGGTTGCTTTAGCTGTGGTTAAGGGGGGTCACAAGGTGAAGGATTGTACTTTGCAAGCTAGCAACAGTAAGGATGGTAGGAAAGTTTTGCCTACTAGTTCTGGTTCAGGTTCTCCAAAGAAAAATAGATTTTATGCTCTTCAAACTCGATAGGATCGTGAAGGTTCACCGGATGTGGTCACCGATATGTGGCCATGATGTTTGTTGCTTCCTATGTGGCCATGATGTTTGTTGCTGGTCCCGAAATCCTTTGTAATACCTTTTATGTGGCCATGAGGTTTGTGGCTGGTCCCGAAATCCTTTCTAATCCCTTTCATGTTTCTACTCCCGTGGGTGATGCTATTGTGGCTAAGAGAGTCTATAGAAATTTTTTATTTTCGTTTCTCATAGAGTCACTCATGTTGATATTGTAGAGCTTGATATGTTAGATTTTGATGTCATTCTTAGTATGGATTGCCTTCATACATGTTATGCTTCCATGGAATGGTCACATTCAAGGTTACGAACGAACCTATCATGTCTTGGGAAGGGGGAAATTATATGCCCAAGTGTCAATTTGTTTCTTGTCTAAAGGCTAGGAAAATGATTTCTAAGGGTTGCATTTATCATCTAGTTCAGGTTAGGGATATTGATTTCGAGACTCCTACTCTAGAGTCAGTTCCTATTGTAAATGAGTTTCTAAAAGTATTTCCCAATGATCTTCCCAATGTTCCTCCCGAATGGGAAATAAACTTTGGTATTGACCTTCTCCCAGATATACATCTTATCTCCATTCCACTTTATCGTATGGATTCGACAGAACTTAGGAAGTTAAAGGATTAATTGAAAGCTTTATTGGATAAGGGTTTCATTAGACCTAGCATCTCACCATGGTGTGATCCAGTGTTGTTTATTAAAAAGAACAATGGTTCTCTTCGCATGTGTATTGACTATCAACAATTGACCAAGGTTACCATTAAGAATAAGTATCCTCTGCCAAGGAATGTTGATTTGTTTGATCAAATCCAAGGAGCGATTTACTTCTCTAAGACATACCTCCGACCAGGTTATCACCAATTGAGGGTGAAAGAAAGTGACAATTCGAAGATGACTTTTGAAACTTCGTATTGTCATTATGAGTTTTTGGTAATGTCCTTTTGTTTGACTTATGCCCAGAGGCGATTACGAATTTGATGAATAGGATCTTGAAGAAATATCTTGACATGTTGGTGATTATGTTTATGATGATATCTCTATTTACTCTCAAAGTGAGGATGAGCATGTTAAGCATTTGACGATTGTGTTGCGAATTCTCAAGTAACATTAATTGTATGCTAGGTTTAACTAATGTCAGTTTTGGTTGAGGTTAGTTGCTTTCCTTGGCCATATTGTATCTGGTGAAGGTATTTAAGTCGATCCTAAGAAAACTGGGGTGGTTAAGAATTGGCCTAGACCTTTGTCTGCTATAGATATACAGAGTTTCTTGTGTTTGACCGGTTATTATAGAAGGTTCGTGGAAGGATTTTCCTCTATTACTTTGCCTTTGAAAACATTGACTCAAAAAGGTGAAATTCCTATGGTCAGAAGCTTGTAAGAAGAATTTCCAAGAGTTGAAAGATAGACTCACTTCGCTCCCTATTTGACACTACTAGAATGATCAAATGGTTTTGTGGTTTATTGTGATGCTTCATGGGTTGGTCTTGGTTGTTTTTTGATGCAACATGGGAAAGTGATTGCATATGCTTCGAGGCAATTGAAAGTGCATGAAAATAATTTTCTAACACATGACTTGGAGTTAGCGGCGACAATGTTTGCCCTAATTATTTGGAGAGACTACTTGTATGGTGTTCATGTAGATGTGTTTACCGACCACTTTTGAGTGAACAATTGATCCTTGCATGAGAAAGTTAAGTCTTGTTGAGTGCATTCATGATTGAGTCTTGTGTGTGTTTACCCAAAAGAATTTGAATCTTCGCCAAAGGAGGTTGCGTGACTTCCTAACGAACAATGATATGAGAGTCCTCAATCACCCTAGAAAAGTGAATGTAGTGGTGGATTCTCCTAGTCAGTTATTGATGGGTAGTGTTGAATGATGAGTCCAAGATTTGGACTCATTTAGGGCTTTATTTATAATGATTTAGTATCCTCAAATGCTTATTTTGTCAATAACTGATGGAAAATCTTTGATTTCCAGGTATATGGATCGAGGAGCAAAGCAAGGACACTAATTTGCAAAAATGAACAAAGCGAGCTGAAAGAATAAAGAAAAAGAAGCCTGGTGATCGCCAAGTCTACTTGGCGACTCGCCGAATGGCTATTTGACTGCCTAAAGTTCCAGTGTGACAGGCCCTGAAGGAAAGAACCAAGTTGGCGAGATAAAAGAGCAGTCGGTGGATCGCTGAGTAGTTCCGCGATGTAGTGTTGGATCGCCCAAAGTTACAGACCTTGAGGATGCTGAAGGCCAAGGAAGAAAGGAGATGGAATTGACCAAAGGGCGGATCACCGAGTGGATCGACGAGCCCCACTTACTTCGCCGAGTGACACTTCACAGCACATTTTTGACGACTATAAATACATTTTTGAACATTTCATTTAGAATGAATTATTATCATATTTTCATTTCGAATTGTAATTACTCTGAGTATTAAGACAAGTTTTCTCTAGTTTTTCCTTAGCTCTGAATAATTGAAGCTTTTCACTTTTGAGAAATTGGAAGTGGGTCTTTGAAATTCTTCAATTTGGAACATTGTAAAGAAGAAATAAATCTTACCCAGTTGATGGAAACTGAATTTGGTAATGGTTTTTATATTTTTATGATGTCTAGCTAAAACCCCAATTCTTGGGGTGTGATTATGGGCTGATTTAGCTTATGGGTATTGCTAATTGATAGTTTAAATGCTATTTAGAAGTGAGTTCAATCATTAATTTGTGGTTTAAATTTAAGAATTGTAGTTGCAAATGCAGTTCTACCCTTGTGTTTTTTGGCTTGCTCGAGAGAGGTTTTAAAACTAAGATTATTGATTGATGGTCAGTGAGTATTGGGTTGTTATGGGTTCAGCTCGAGAGAGTGAATCCTAAACCCATTTCCACACATTCAGCTCAGGAGAGTGAGTGGACTAAGATGTGGGTTGTTCTTATTTTGCTTGCTTGTTGATGTTCGAGTGAAATCGACTTGATTCGGGGTAAATTATTTGAGAGAAAGTTTACCTCATCTATAGTCTAACTTACTCACTAATATCTAGTTAGTTTCTAATAGTTGCAATTACCCATTTGTCTATATTAGCCCATAATCGAATCACATCCCAAGAACCCATCTCCTTATTGTTATTTCGTATTGTTTGTTGTTGTTGTAGTTGATAATTTCAAACCAAAACCCCCCATTTGACATTCTGTGTCACCCCTTGATTTGAATTGTGTTTTTATTCGCTAATGTCTATTCCTATGACTGATTTGACCATGTTCACACTTTACTATTGAATCTTAAACACGTACCGCTCCCTGTGAGATTCGACCCTAACTCATTTAGTTGGTTTATATATTGATTAACGATCGTTGACGCTTAGAATTGGATGAAGTGTCTTTGAAATGTTATTAATCATTGAACATGTTAATGATGATTAGAAGGAGTTAGTTTGTTATGTATATAGATTGGCCCGATTGGGTGTTCGATTGGTTAACCTTGATGATGGTGGTATATTTGTCCATAATGGTTCAAAATCATCTTTAGTATCGGATGTGAAAGCTAAGCAATATCTTGATCCGTTGTTAGTTGACTTAAAGAAGTCAATTTCTAAAAAAGTCATTGAAGCTTTCTCCCAAGAGGGAGATGGTGTCCTTCGATACCAAGGATGTTTATGTGTTCTGAATATTGATGATTAAGAAAATCAAATTATGGTGAAAGTCCATAGTTCTCGATATTCTATTCACCCAGGAGCCACCAATATCTACCATGATTTGCGGGAAATTTATTGGTGAAATGAGATGAAGAAGGATATTGCAAAATTCATGGTTTAATGTCGGAATTATCAACAAGTGAAATTTGAGCATCAAAACTAGGTGGTTTCACTGAAGACCTTAACATTCCTACATGGAAATGGGAAGATTTTAATATAAACTTCATTACAGGTTTACCTCGCACTCGTCGACAGTTTGATTCAATTTGGGTTATTGTGGACCGAATGATAAAATCGGCTCACTTTCTTCCCATTAAGGCCTTATTCACATCAGAGGATTATGATAAGCTTTATACTAGAGAAAATGTAAGGTTTCATGGAGTGCCCTTTTCCATTATCTTTGATTGAGGTACTCAATTTACATCTTAATTTTGGAAGTCATTTAAGAAAGGTCTCGGCACACAAGTGAAACTTAGCACGACTTTTCATCCTCTGACCGATGGACAAGACGAGTGTACAATTCAGACTTTAGAGGATATGTTCTGAGCTTGTGTAATTGACTTCAAAGGAAGTTGGGATGATCATTTGCCTTTTATTGGTATGACACCATTTGAGGTTCTTTATGGTAGGAGGTGTGGGTCTCCTATTTGTTGGTTTGAGGTTGGTGAGGTCGCTTTGATAAGGCCTGAGTGGGTACATGAGGATATCAAAAAGGTTTGAATTATTCGTGAAAGGCTATCAAAGTCGACAAAAGTCTTATTCCGATGTTTGAAGAAGAGGACTAGAATTTGATGTTGATGATTGGGTCTACTTTAAAACTTTACCCATGAAGGGTGTCATAAGGTTTGGAAACAAAGGAAAGCTTAGTCCTCGGTATGTCGGCCCATATTAGATTTTGAGGTGTATTTGCAAGGTTTCTAATGAACTTGACTTGCCAAATGATTTAGCATCGTACATTCGCAATTCCATGTCTCGTTGTTGAAAAAGTGTGTTAGAGATCTGACATCTTTTGTCTCTTTGGAAGGTTTGGGAGTTAAATAGAATCTTTCTTATGAAGAAGTTTCTATTAAGATTTTAGACAGGCAAATCTAGAATTTAAGAAACAAAGAAGTTGCTTCCATGAAGGTTCTTTCGAGGAATCAGTTAGTTGAGGGTGCTACTTGTGTAGCCGAAGCCGATATGATGTCCCGGTATCCTCATCTCTTTCTCTCAGCTCCTACTCTAGCTTGAGGTACTAGCTCCTTATGGTTCATTCTTTTAGATTCATATGTTTTAGTCATTCTCATGTTTCCATATGTATGTATGTTCATTTGATTTTTGATGTTATGACTTAGCAAGGAGTGATTCTCCAGGTTTGTGTGCATTTTGATGAAATAGCATTCATGTTGGGTTGTTAGTTTCTCCCCTACTCTATTCATACTAGCTTGAGTCCCATTCGAGGATGAATGTCCCCAAGGAGGAGATATTGTAACACCTCAGAAAATGGAAAGGTTGCATTGCAGACTAGAGGTCCAGTCTACAGGTCCTGTTTACGGATAGTAAAAGGTTCTACGGTTCGTGGAAGGGAGTCGTAGAAATGACCCTTGATTTTGTATCTCTGAAGTTTTCCTACAAACCACCAGAACGGTCCGTACAATGTCCTATAGTTCGTACGAAGTGGTCGTAAAACAGGTCCTAGACTTAGAATGAAATTTTTGACTTTGGGTCTATGGAAGGTTGTACGGGTCATGGAAAATATCACGGGTTGTAGACCTATCTCGTGGAACTTGACTTCAGACTTAGAAGGATTTTGGTCAATAGGTTCTATGGTTTGACCTATGGTCCATGGAACTTTGAACGGACCGTAGAAGGGACTCTTGGAAACTCGGTAGAATTTAAGTCCAATATTAAGTTCTACGGACGACGGTCCATGGAAGTTTATACGGACCATAGAACCCCTCCGACAGTTAATTTAAAGGGGTAATGAGTCTTTTACTATGCACCCAATACCCATTCTTCATTTTTATACCCTAAATCTAATCCCTATAACTACCATTTTACCCTTAGAAATTTCCCCAACTCCCTCATTCAATCAAATTCCTAAATTCCCTCCAAGGTTCTCCCCAAAAATCTTCTCTATAGATCAAGGAAGAGGAAGCTCAGGTTCTTGAAGATCAAATGTCCTTTCTATATCATTGCTTAGGGCTTCAATAAAGGTATATATGGAGTTCATCAATGAGTTTCATTAACCCATTGAGTCCCTTAAGAATCTTCAATTCTCCAATTCAATTTAAAATGAACTGGTTAGGTTTTCATTCAATTCCTCATGGGTTCTATTTGTATGGATTCAATTGTTTGATTTTGATCATATTATAACTATTTAGATTCATTTACATGTTTTCCAATCAAGTCCATGTGATCCCATGCATGATCTATGTTTTTTTTTTACTATGAACCCTAATTTGCATGAATCTGAAGAAACGCTATGAATCTATGAATGATATTTTCATGAACTTATGCATGATTTATGAAAATCAATGATTATGATCTAGGTTTCTTTCAGATGAGCATCAATGAAATTTCGAAAGGATTTTCTCACATATTAAGGGATCATAATTTGATGAAAGGTTTTCTCACACATGGATGATTCATGATTTAAGGAGCTACTCTATGATGTTTTGTAACTTAGATTAGTAATTGAATTATACTTTTCCATGGATGACAAAATGTTTATGAATATGACTATTTCGGTGGGATTTAACTTAGCATCGAGAGAACTTTAAGGTGGAGAGTCAAATAGGGTAGTGTCTACTAGCCACCTCTAAGTCCTAACTACGTGCACCCATAGGTAAGCCTTAATTGGCCTAGCTAGTAGATCCACATATAGAACACGACATGATACATAATTCTACTTTTGCAAGTAGACTCTCCCTTCTTCGTGTGGGAGTTACATCAATTTCTATGTTATAGCTCGCATGGTCTAATGTCGGTTAAAGATAATATTCCATAAAATTAACCAAGTTACTTACAATTGTTCTATGAATATTATTTTATGATTTAAAGATGCATTGACCATGTTCATATTTCTATAATTTCTTCTTAAATGGTTTTACTATGCTTAGCTTGGTCATGCACATCATATTTTTATTATCTCCCCTTATGATAATATCTCATGTTTTATTGCATTCCCCTCATACTTAGTACATTTCATATACTAATGCATACTTGTGGCTACTTTGTTTCACTAATGTAGTGTCTGATATCCCTATCTCTCACACTCGTGACTAGTTGTTCTCATTGGCAATTCCAAGATCAAGAGTTGGTGAGTCCTCACATTCCGAGAACTATGACACTTTTATTACTTTCTTTATTTGCATTTTTCATTCTTTGCATGTGATATATGGGTTACGTCACAATTAGTTTCTTATGATGTAATAAATGGCTTGTTGAGACTTATGTTAGACTTCCGCTTTTGTCAAACTCATTTACGATATAAGACTGTTCTTTAAAATCTTTATTTCTATTATCTTGTATGATATATGCTATGTGGCTTGTGTAGATCCTTTCAAGGTTCTATACGCCATGTTACGCCTAGGGTATACTTTGTGTCGTGACATGATCCTGATGCTCTAATACCATGTTTGCCATGACCCGATACTACCTCTAGTCGCAAAATGGTGCTTAGAGCCAGAAGTTACCCCAAACTAACCTAATGATTGAAAATGAAACTAAGATTCACATAATAAGACTAAAGTACTAAATGTAGAAAGAGAATCTAAATAGACTATCAAAATCAACTCAACAAATATATGTTTTAACCTAAAGCAGAATCTAAAGTAACGGTCTGAAAAGCCTCTACCAGAAGAGTTGATAGGACAAGCCCCTAGCTAACTCTAAATGTTTGAAACTGAAAGTAAATGACTTAAAAGAACATAAGTGTTGTCCTTGGAAAGATGAGGACTCTCCAACTCAGTAGCTGTTGACTAGATATAATACTAATTACGAGCTAGATACTGAGCATCAAAACCTATATTATCCAAATAATATAGGTAGAAAGTATGCGGCTAGTACTTTTAATGTACTGAGTATGAAGGATAATGCATAATAAACATGATAACTGAACATGATGAATTTGTAAAACATGGTGATGCAATGACCAAGTAAATAATATGTGTACTAACAAGCTATACTAAAATACTTAGTCCTACCATATTAGAAAAGACTGATTGTGGGAGATACTAAAACCAACATATAACCATGTGAGATATTACATGAAGTTTGATGTATAATCCCCATCAAGAGGGACCAATGTACCGTGCTAGGATACAAAGGTTGATCTAAGATAATGTGGATCCACTAATCTAATGTTTATAAAGACTAAGGATCTTACATCAACTAACACGAATCCCCTTGATTCCTATGATGACATATAGTTCTAGTACTTAAAGATAAAGGTTCATGGATGCTGATTGGAACCTTCATCCCTAAATACGCTCGGTTCTTAGTATAATTACTAACAAAAACATACATATAAATGATATAATACTCTGATAATAATTGAGTAGCGTATGAATCATGATTTTATCGGATAATTTCTGATAATAACTGAAAGACACTTTATCTTAAAGTATTGAAAATTAATTATGAAACTTGATAGTCTGAAAACATGTATTCTTAAATCATATGATTCTAAGTCATGAAAATACTTACATGCTTAGGGTTCATGAAATATCATTGGAAACATGGGTTTATATGCAAAACCATCCAATTAACAACTAATCATGAAGAAGAAAGTGAAATTCAATAGAAATCCATAAAGATCATAGAAACCCTAAGTTTCAAGAATTCATAAAGCTTTGAAATTTGAAGATCTTTTGGACTCAATGGGTGAGAGATACCTAGCAGGAATTTCTTGAATGGAGACTTGAAGCTTGAAACCCTAATTCTTGGTTGAGAGAAAATTTGAGAGAGAAGAAACTTGATTTGAGGTGTTATGCATGTAAAAGGGGTTTCGGTCTCCTAAGAATACTTTAATCCTACTTAAAATAATCCAAAATGACGTATTGTAGGAATTAAAAGAGTAGAAAACGATCAAAATGATGCTAACTTAAAACTGTCATAGGTCATCTAAGAGGGCCATAGATGGACCGTAGATCCATCTACGAATCATAGGTCCTAGTTCGTAAAAGAAAGAGAGTTTATAAAGTTTGGAATCCACAATACCGATTTATGGATCATAGAACAATCTACGAGTCGTAAAAAATGTGCTCAGAGATATCAGAAAATATCTGAGTTTTAGGACTTTGGTTTATTAGACAATCTACGAACCATGAAAGAGTTTATGGTATGTAAACTTAGTCTGTCTTGTTCAAGTAAAATTCCAAGTTTCTGATCTATGTCCAAGTCCACGACTTGTAAAACTATCTATGACCCATAAACCTAACTCGTAGTTCTTAGACAAATTTTCCTATTTTCTGAAGTTGGTCTAAGAGGCACACTTACAAACCATCGTTCCATTTACGAGTCATAAATGACATTCGTAAAACCTAAATTTCTATATACTTAGAATTTCCTGAACTGTCCAAACCTTGTGAGGTGTTACAAACATATTAATGGAAAGAGAAACAGTACGTTGAGATCTTCAAACGAATGGTCGTTTTAAGTCCATGACATGGTAGAAATTTTCTAGTGTCAAAATTTGGTGATTTAGAAAGAGCTATATCAATAGATCGATATAATATCCTAACTGCCTATCTCCAAAGATGATGCTAAACTATTTTTCAAAAAATCATCATTTTAGATAACAATAAAATTTGTAGAAATGGATTATAGGAAAATGAATTAAGTTCGATCAAGCTCATTCTGTTTTTGTAAATCAACAAAGTAGAAATCGAGTATAAGTATACAGATTGATCATGAGAAAAGAAAAATACAAGTGTGGAGACGGTTGAAAACTTTCTTTCGTTAGAACACTAAAAATGGAACTATTACTATTTTTAGAGGGAATTATCGATGTCTTTTTTTTTTCTTCTGAGAGAGCTCTTTTACAAGCCAAAAAAGCAAGCCTATGCCATAGTAAGAAAAGATCACACGCTAGTTTTGAAAAAAAAAACTACCTAGTAGCACGTGTTTGAGCTCTAGCGTTGGGACATGTGCTTAAGGATAAATATGGGCAAGTCCGCATTAGACTCGATATTGATTGTTGATCTAGTCGAGGATCATTATGAGGATGCACTATCTTTAAATTAAACAGATTACTTTTTAGGGAGAGGTTCTACAAGATACCCAATTACAGAGCGACTTTGATTATATTAAGGTAATATACCTATCCAAGTCATGTGGAAGACTGTGTCACCCTAGATTTTCTCTATCTGAGATGAGAATGACCAACATCTCTTTGATTTTGATTTATCCACGTGCCATAGTTTGGTTCGCCCATTTGCCAAGCATGTATTTCACCCTATTCAGTATGATTGGTTATTCTCGATAGTTTTTGAAACTTATGGATATAGTCATGTTTCACATTTGTTTTTTTAAAAAAAAAAAAAGTGAAAATACTCTCCTGAGTTTCAATATGTTTGTTTAGTTTTGATTTGACACATAATTTAAGAAAAAATAACGAAGATTGTTAAATCTTGTGACGTTAAATTAATAACATATGGAATGTACCAAAATACAAGCTACATGAAAAAAGGAAGTTGACCAAAATAATGGGAGAAAATAAAGTTTTTATTTTTTATTTTTGCCTATAAGATACTAATTTAGTGTGCTATAATGACCTCTATAGCGGATTAGACCTAAAGGGGTCGTTTGGTAGTTAGTTAAGGCTCAATTTAATACATGAATAACTTGGTTAATCATGTATTAATTTTATAAATTGTTTGGTTTGTAAATAAAATAAAATTTATTCATATATTAATTTTATACAATGTTTGGTTTGTATGTTGCAAATGTTGTATAAAAGTTATTCTTGTATTAATTTTATACGATGTTTAGTTGTGTTTTAGTAATTCTACATAATTTATGATCACAAAACTTATGAAGAAATCTATGTATAATTTTATACAGGATAGAAAGTGAAATAAATTATATAAATATTAGTTATACATAGATTAAAGTAATAAAATTGCATATTTATTCCTATCAATTTACTTATAAAAATATTCTTGTTTTTCTTTCTTTTTTATGTTTTTTGGTTCTTTGTCTTTGTTTGCTTCTCGTCTTTGGGTAGATTTTCCAGACCTTTGTACATCTTTGTTTGTGTGATCAAATAAATGAGACATCTAGTTCCAACCTATAATTATTTTATTTTAAAAAAAAGGTACAACCTAAAATAAAAATTGCTTTAAGAACTTTTGTTATTATGTGTACTTTTAAAAAAATTATATTATTTATTTACTTTTTTTTTTAAAAGAAGAGTTGGAAGTCTTTCCATCCTATAATTAATTAAGTCATTTTTAATTATATCAGATGCATGTGAATATTAGATACATATTTTTTTTATTTTGTTTTGTACACTGATAAAAAATAATTGTGTCAATCTAATTTGGTTACTTATTTGTTGTAAATAATGTATATTAAGACAACAAGTTAAATGTTCAATAAACAGCAATTTATGTTTTTTAAGTTCTACATAGCTAAATCCTAAATAAATAATACTAAATTATAATAACTCCGTAACTTATATTTTTTCATAATTAATATCTGCATAAATGTAATCAGTAACTAAATGGCCCCTAACTGTCTATAGATTCATATAATGGAGTAAATTAGTGCGCTATATGAATCATTAAATTATAACAAAGTTTTGATAATTTATGTCCTAGATTTTATAGAATTGAATGTTTAGATTGATGATTATGAGAGGAAAACTAGTTAGTTGAATGATATACTCCTTTAAAACACTCAAAAAGGACTTAGAATAGGGCTAAAAAACTTAGGAAAGGAACAAAATAATACTAGAACACGTACATGATATTTTTGAAAAAATGCCGCAAGCCTCCACGAAAGGCTCTATGGCCTGTGGAACATTCACGGGTCGTAGTTCCGGTCTTAGAGCATCGACTGCCTGACATAGCTTCACTAAAACGAACATAATTTTTGACTCCTAACTCTAAATGAGGCGAATTTGGTAGCATTGAAAAAAAGACTCATCGACCTTTAATTTGATAGGTCATGGGCCACCTTACTCATTATAGTATGAGATTTATGATTGTTTGAAGTTGATCTAAGTAAAATCTTATATAAAAACTAAATCGGTAAGGAAGTTTTCAACTCAGGTTTATGTTAGGAGATTCTTGTGACCTTAATTCATATCCAAATTCATTCTCACACCAAAAAATTGACCTTAACACCTAAAAACAATATAAGAATCATCTGATACGACCTTATAGGCGAATGGAGAATTATTCGGGTCTTAGCTTAGAAACTTTTAGGGTGTTACAGTTTTAAAAAATGTTACCTAGTAACATGTGTTTAAGCTCTAGCGTTGGGCTTGAGGATGATTAAGGGCAAGTTGGTGTAGACTCGATATTGATTGTTGATCAAGTTCAGGGTCATTATGAAGATGATCTATAAATTAAAGAGGTCATTTTTTGGGGATAGGTTCTGCAAGTTATCCAATTATAGAGCGACTTCGATTTTATTAAGGTAATATACTGCCCTAAGTCGTGCAGAAGGCTATGTCACCCCAAATTTTCTTTAGTTGGGGTGAGAATATCACGTCCCAAGACTACCCCTTAGATGCAATACGGTACTTAGAGACACAAGTGACCCCATATAACATCATGACAAGATAGTGAGAATAACATAAATCAACGATAAAGGATAATTGAATGTGGAAGTGATAAGATGTGCTAGTCCAGCACGTGCTAAGGGACTGGGTTAATAATACACCAAATACAGTAGAAGATACTAAACTATAAAGTAAGAACAACAAGGAGTTTTACGTGGAAACCTCCTTAATCAAGGGATAAAAACCACGACATGTCACATAGGGTTTTCAACTATTTTCAAGCAACAAGTGAATATAGACTCCAAATACACATAAAGAGATTAAACTCTTAATCACACTACTCGTAATAACCCTATTACAAAGAGAGCCAAATCAATGTCTCCATTTCCCACTATATCAACCAACTCTAATTAATATAGACTTTAATCACACACCACACAGTTAATTCTAACTATATTCATTGTTTGTTTATACAAAAGGCTTGATGTGTTCCTTTATAGATTAGAAACGGATCTTACAAGTTCACCACAAAATAAGCATTTCCTAAAAACACTTAGAAGACACACTCGATAACTCTATCAGATCCCTTCATTTTGTTGAAGGCTTGAGTTCTTCAAACACAAAGTTCACCTTTTTAATGAATGTTGTATGATTTTACTTGGTTGTTTCAATCAATCGAGAATGTAGTATCCTTTGAACGAACAACCTAGTGCTTTTTCATTGGTGGAGTACACTGGCCTCGTTTCCTATGCTCACCAACTACGTCAGTTGTGGAAGCTTTACAGTTGTTCACCATTTAGGCCAAAACAATGCTACTTAGATTTGGACCAGTTCCCAGTGTTTGTGAATATCATCAAAACACTAAATTACATCATCCCCCCCTTTTTGATGATGACAGACAAACACTCCACCACATTAGCATGTTATCATTCATTCTCATCGTCACCAATGCCACCACATACTTTTCCCCTATTACCAGTACTCCCTTTCAACACACAGTACATACAAATTTCCCCTTTTGACATCATAAAAAAGTTAGAGCAGTAAACATACTCTCGATGTCAGGCAAGTGCATAGTGAATTCAGAGCCAAATGGAAATATAGAACATGAAAAACCAAGCAAACATGGAAGAAATGACATAACAAAGCAGAGTAAGATATCATAAAACAAGAAAAACATCCACCAAACTATCTGGTAGAGTAATTACAAATACAAAAGAACATAATGCCACGACATACAGAGAGTAAAAAAAACATCAAAGGAGGACTTTTAGGAGGGAGGGGTCTGAGGGGCAAAGGACTGCAAGATAAAATTCAGACATCTGTTGGCTTCAGTATGGGCCTGCAGAAGCTTCTTAGTGACAGACTTAACCTCCTCGTCCAATTTAGCATTCAAATCCAGAACCTTAGTATTCCTTGCTTTTAGGTCATCCAATTCACCCTACACATCAGCACCTGGACCGGGTCCCTGAGATTTTTCCTTTTGAAGTAGAGCCTTAAGTCTGGTGATCTCCAACTCTTTTGTTGCCAAAATGCTGGTGAGATCTTCCATTTCTCGTTTGAGCAAATCATGTTGCTTGAGAAGTTTCGAGATTTGAGACTTGGACTTGACCTTCCCTTCTATACATTCACACTCAATAAAAGTGGACATACAAAAGGCTTGCTTAATGGTCCCTGCGACTCTTTTTCCAAGAGGCACATTAAAATAATTGAAGAACCTATTCAGTAGATTCACATAAGCCATTCCTTGACGCCAATCCTTGATTGTCATAATCTTGTGCATGTGCTCCAACATCAACCCTTGGAAAATTTCTAGCTTTGTATTTGTCCAGTTCTCTTCTCATTATGAGGCGGTAATACTTTGTTGACAAATTCAAAGTACAACTGGTGCTCCCCTTTAAGATACTTCTTGGAACCCCAGAGCACTTAAGACCCTCCGTTTTTGCTGCATTCTTGACATAAATTTCCGATGGTGCGCATCCTTCCACCGACCTGATCCCCAGGCATGGAACTTCTAGAGTAATGCTCAGAATGTCTTCACTCAAGTGAATATCTACCTCATGAGCTCTTGTCTCAATACTCCCATCCTCATGTAGTTCCATTTTATAATAAAATTCTCGAACATCGGGCTCTTGCAAGTAAGGAGAAGGCCACTCAAACAAGTGTTCGATTCATGTAGACACACAGTGAAACAAGTGTCTCATACCTCATTTATCCAAAGCATCAGGATCAAATACTCTTCCAGTTAGTACCTTTTGAGATTTGAGGATATTTACTCTTTCCTCCCTGGTCAATACCTTTTCATTCTTTTTCATTTTGATCGATGCACCTGATCCCTTATCCTGCTCCACTTCTTGCTTAGTTTTCTGATGTGTAGATTCCTTTTTTCTTTGGTTGTGTTTCGTGTTTGAACCTTTTTCCCATCCACTACTTTTCTCAACTTAGTAACAGCTCTTGCGATGTCCTCAAATTTAGTGGCACTCTCATCAGGAATGGTAGACACATCAATTAGGTTTTCAGGCAGAAAATCCATATATTAAGATCCAATTGTCTTCCTCTTTCATTTATTTTGACTGGTCCTTGCCTTGTTGGCAGCCATAGCGTCACTGAACAATTTCTTTTGAGACCCACGCATAGAATAGTTTTTGACCTCTTTGACAGGAGAAGAATCAAGCATCTTTCCTTTCCCTTTTTCAGATTGTTTACTCCCTTCATGTTTTAATTGCTCGGACACCTTTTGAACTTTGTCAACTAGGGAATTTTGATTGCTCTGGATTCTTCATGGGCATTTTCTCCACTTCATATTTTTCTCTTCCATGTTAGACGGACAATATCCTCATCTTCATCCAAATTTTCCTGAACAATGTCAATAGGTAACCCAATATTTGGTGTTTGATCAAACACGGGCCTAGACCTATTTACTGTTGGTTCTGGAGATTTGCATCCAAACTCAGAGAACGGAGGTTGAATAACTCTCTTTATGTTGGTTAAACTCTAGATACTCATTCATCACCAGTAGCTAGAATTTTGGACTTCATTCCTCTCTCAACTGGCAGATCTCTATCAAACAACCTCTCAGACATTGTAGATGATATGGGGCTTGGTTGAGAAGTGACATCTGGATTGACTGGGTTTTCATTTGTGGAAGGTTTGACCATGGACTCTGCCTCTGAATGAGTAGAAGCATTTTTAAATTTATTAGGAGAGAAGGAGAGAACCAGACAGGAGAGTAAGAAATAGTTTTGTCCTGAGAAGGATGACTTGTGTTGATTCCAACTTCAAGGGATACAAGAACTTTAGTAGGAGGAGTTTCCAACTCACCAGTTTCTCCAACTCCACACATGGGAGTTAAGGGAGAGGGATTTTTGGGAAGATATATAGGGGAGAACTGAAAGGAACTAGGTGCTTCAACTACTGAGGGATAGAGTATTTTGGTGGAGAGGATAATTTAGACATTCTTAAGAAATTTTAAGAAAGAGGGAGAGATTTTGAGAAGATGAAGGCAGATAGGAGTAAGTTTTGGGAGAAATAGGTTATGAGAAACTTTTAAAGTTTTTTGTGTCAGGTCCCTGAACAAAGGTAACATTTGGTATTAGAAGCAAAAATATGTTTCCTTTAAACAGACAAAGGAGGGGGAGAAGACATGTGGCAAGTGACCATTTGCAGTTATAACTCAATAATAGGAAGAAGATACTAACCTCTAAGCAAGGACCTGGTCGCACTCTTCAATTTGACTCCACTTGCCCTGATTGGTATGTATTTTTATTTCCTTTATCCATAATTCCATTAGTGTATTATCACACCCCGAGGCTACCCCCTAGACATAACACGGGACCTAGGATCACAAGTGACCCCAAGCTAACCCTATAAAATGAGTCAAAACTAAAAGGACTCCAAACGAAAATATAACTGAATATATAGGGGAAACAACCCCAAAACAACTGAGCACTGAATCTATGTCTAAAAGCCTTTACTATTGAGGAGTTGCTGGAACAATTCCCCAACTAACTCAAACGAATATTGAAGGGCTGAAAGTAAGCTAACGAAACAAAACATAAAGAAACGCCTTCAAACTATGAGTACTCACCATTGAAGTTGTTGAGTATGGTCTTGAAATCATACTAAGCGTGATCTGGATGATGAGCGCCTAAACCTAGATCATAAAACAATGTAGCACAGAGTATGTGTCAGTACTTTGAATGTACTGAGCATGCAGGATACAGATTCTAAGCTGAATGATATAAAAAAACAATATAATACTGAAAATATAGACTAAGCATGGAGATGATTTGTACTGAAGTATAACTGAAAACTGAGCTAGATGCAATGACCAAGTACTAAACATGGAGATAACATGTTGAATGGAATACTGAAGTAAATGATTATAACGTGGTCAATGCAAAAAGAGTATGACTGTCATAAACCACCTGAGCTACTATTAACTGACATAAACCACCTGAGCTAAATGTGGAGTCCGATGTATACCCCCATCGAGAGGACCCAATACACCTTGCCAGGGGTATAGAGGCATGACTATGGTGTGATCACTAAAAAATGATGTCTAACAGAGGAGACTTTGAACATATATTGGCACATAGTTAAGGGATTTTAAGGTTACAGTGAACCCTAGTCCAACTCGGTGCTAAGTGTACTCCCAACTGAACATGTATAGAAAAATGCAACTGAAAATACTGAGTATCTCAAAATACTTACATGTTATTTGAGAATGTAACATAGATAGTGAAAGATATGTCATTCGAATTTTGAAGCATGATTTTCTGACTGATATGCCTAGAGAGTAAAATTCATGAAATACTGATGATGAATACAAACTAGGGCACTGAGTTCTATCCACGGGACTACATTAATTCTCCAAGAAAATAGGTAATCAATGCAATGGAACTATAGTAGCTAATTTTCAATGGATTCCCAAGATTTGGGAACCCTAGGTCTGAGCAATTTATGGAAATACTGAAGCACTGATTGAATTCTAGGGACCTAATGGGTGAAAGGAACCCACTAGTGAAATCCCACATGCATTGTGATGAACACTACGGAGAAAATCCATTGGATTTTGGGGCTCAACTTGAAGAAGACCTCTACTTGTTCTTGGGAAAGCTATCACCTTTTTTCTCTTCTTTACATTCTAAGTTAGATGATTTTAGGAGAATGAGGGTTTTGGGTAGTTTCTTACTAAATTATTAAGCTTAGACTGAGTAAAACGACATAGTTTAAGTACCTAACACATAGGGGAAAAGACCAATGCTACCCTGACTTTAAAACTGACAAAGTGACTTCAAGACAAGCTTCAGGGGTCGTCCAGAGCAACACGGCCCGTCAAGTGGATCGTGAAGATGATCTGCCTGATATGGCTTCAATATTTTGGGCATAACGTTTTACTCTAAGCTTGGAATTGGGAAAACTCGGTTGTGTTGGAAAGTGGATTCCAAGGTCTTTAATTTGATAGGTCTTGAGCCACCTAATTCATTATGTGCTGAAAGACATGATCGTTTAAAGTTAACCCAAACCTCAAAGTTTGCCAAGGCTCTTTCACGAGCCACTTCACGGCTCATGTGAATCTCCACGGGTCATTTAGGCGACCGTGGTTCTTCACAGATGCTTGGATGTACTGTGCCCTATTCACGGGCCACTCCATGGTCGGTGTAAAGTTCCATAGACTGTGTAGTGGTCTGTGGTCCTTCACAGTGACTGGGGTGGTTTTGTACTCCTTTCATTGGACACTTCATGGCTCGTGTGGAGCTCCACGATCCGTCTAGTGGTCTGTGGTCTTTCATCTTTTGTTTGGTGCACAACCACGAGTAGGGTGACTGGTCGTGGTCCTATCCACGGCCCATGGACCATTCCGTGATTTGCAACTTTCTCTTATTAAATCTTAGTTCTGATTTTTTTGAGGTGTTACAATATCTCCCCCTTGAAATCATTTGTCCTCGAATGAAGTCTAAACAAGCTGAGTTTGGAGGAAAGAGCTGAAATCCCTACCAACTGAATACTAGAAACTAATATCTAACTAAGTTGAGTTCCATGAACATACAAATATGCTGAAATGCAAGGATAACTGAGGGAACATGATACTAATAGTGAATTTCATAAGCGTAAGCTGAGAGACTGGAGAGGAACTATTACCTCGAGTTGAAACTAAATCGAAATGAAAGAGGTGATGGTTGCTTCTGCTTCCCAAGTAGCTCCCTCTACGGACTGATTCCTCTACAAAACCTTTACTGAAGCGACTTTCTTATTTCTCAACCTGCGAACCTGACGATCAAGAATTTCAACTGGAACCTCTTCATAGGTGAGGCTATCGTTTATAGACACACTCTCTAAAGATACTATCAAATGCTGGATCACCCACACACTTCTTGAACAAGAAATGTTGACGACTCGATGAACCGCTTCTAGTTCTGCTGGCAACTCTAACTCATAAGCCACATTACCAACCCTTTTCAGGATTCTGTAATGGCCTACATACTTGGGACTGAGCTTCCCTTTCTTGCAAAATATCATCACCCCTTCCATGGGTGACACCTTCAGGAAAACCCAATCATTGATTTCAAACTCTAAGTCCTTTCTCCTTACATCTATATAGGACTTATGACGACTTTTTGTTGTCTTAAGTCTATCATTGATGAGCTGAACTTTCTCCATAGTCTCATGAATCGAATCTGGCTGAATCAATCTTGTTTCACCTACTTTTAACCAAACAATAAAAGACCTGCATCTACGCCCATATAGTGCCTCATAAGGGGCCATTTGAATATTGGAAATGAAGCTATTATTATCGGCGAACTCTATGAGAGGTAGGTGATCATCCCAATTACCCTTAAAATCGATCACGCAAGCTCTCAACATGTCCTCTAAGGTCTGAATGGTATGTTCTGCCATACCATCCGTCTGCGGATGAAATATTGTACTAAGATTTACCTGAGTACCAAGACCTTTCTGAAATGGTTTCCAAAAATGAGATGTAAACTTGGGACCTCTATCTGAGAATATAGAGAAGGGAACCCTATGCAACCAGACTATCTCTCTAATGTATAGTCTAGCATAATCCTCCTCAGAATTTGTAGTCTTTACAATCAAAAAGTGAGCTGACTTAGTGAATCTGTCCACTATCACCCAAATGGCATCATGTTGTCTGTGAGTACGAGGTAAACCCATAATGAAATCCATGTTTATCACTTCCCACTTCCATGTAGGAATGCTAATCTCCTGAGTCACACCTCTTGGTTTCTGATATTCTACTTTAACCTATTGACAGTTAGGACACTTAGCCTCAAAATCTGTGATGTCTCTCTTCATGTCTTCCACCAATAGACTTCCCGTAGATCATGACACATTTTACTGGCACCCGGATGAATAGAATATATAGAATTATGGGTTTTTGTAAGGATTTGCTGCCTCAACTCACCCATATTTGGAACACATAAAAGACCATGGTGACGAAGAACACCATCTCCCCATTGGGAGAAAACCTCAAATCTCTACTGATGAACTACACCTTTCAACTGAAGAAATCTAGGATCACTATCCTGATTTTCCTTTACCTTCGCTACCAATGACAATTTTGACCCATTCTGAACTATCACACCACCATGTGACGTGTCCATAAGGCAAACGCCTAAGAGAGCAAGCCAGTGAACATCTTTGGTTAATTCATTCTTCTCTTCCTCAACATGTGCTACACTACCCATGGATAGTCTGCTGAGGGCGTCAGCCACTATATTGGCCTTACCTAGATGATAGAGAACATTCATGTCATAGTCTTTAAGGAATTCAAGCCATCTTCTCTGGTGAAGATTCAACTCTTTCTGAGTAAACACATACTTTATGTATTATGATCTGTGAACACCATACAAGTAGTGTCTCCAAATATTTAGGGCAAACACTACGGCTGCAAGCTTGAGGTCGTGAGTCAGGTAGTTCTTCTCGTGGACCTTAAGTTTTCTAGAAGCATAATCTTTGACCTTACCTTGTTGCATTAACACAAAACCTAGGTCGCCCCTGGATATATCACAATAAACCATATAACTGTCTGAACCATCCTGTAGTGTCAAGACAGGAGTTATAGCCAACCTGGTCTTCACTTCTGAGAAGCTTTTCTCACACTCATATAACCACTGAAACTTGACCTTCTTCTGAGTCAACTTGGTCAATGGGGAAGCTATGGATGAAAATCCCTCAACAAACCTTATGTAGTAATAGGCCAAACCCAAGAAACTTCTGATATCAGTCGGAGAAGTGGGTCTGGGCCAGTGTTGTATGCCTTAATTTTCTAAGAATCCACTAGGATCCTGTAACGACTCGGAAAAAAATGATAGGTTAAGCAAGAGCCTATGACTTTGTGTTGACTTTATAATGAGGTTCTATGAGGGGTTTATATGTAATTTCATTTTAATTGTGTAACTCCGACAATTTAAAATGAATATGAAGAAGCTTGAAATTGGAAGTAGTCATTTTTGGAAAAGAAAATCAGAATCTGGAAATTCGGCCAAGTGTGGAAATCAGTGAGTTTTTGGCCAACTTTGAGCAGTCATAACTCCTAGCTCAGGATGATCCAGGAGTAGTTCCAGTTATGTTTGGAAAGCCCTTGGAACGATCTTTCCAACGCCACCGAGTTTGCTC
>NW_006239153.1:596387-603123 GCF_000226075.1 Solanum tuberosum
CTTTTTAGTATTGTTTAAGTTGTGTACGGGATTAGTCCCGAATTTTGTACTCTAAAGTATTAGATGGTTATGAGACATCATGTATAAAGTCTAGAAAGTCTTCCGCTTGCTATTTTTTTTATTAAATGTTTTCTTGGTAAAGAAAGTTTTAAATTCATTATGTTTTTAGTGTTATGCGATGAATGAATGCTAAGAGGCTTGTATTAGACCTCCGAGAGGTCGAGTACGCCGGTTACGACTAGGGGGTGCTCTCGGGTCGTGACAGATCCCTTCGTTGGATACCACATGACCAAGGAAAGCGACGGACTGCAACTAGTATTCACATTTGTAGAACTTAGCGAATAGCTAGCGATCTTTGAGGAATTGCAAAACAATTCTCAGTTGAGTCGCATCATCTTCCTCACTCCGAGAATAAATGAGGATATCATTAATAAAGGTAATGACGCCCAAGTCTGAATACTGTTTGAACACCCTATTCATTAAGTCCATGAAAGCTGCATGAGCATTCGTTAGTCCAAAAGACATAACTACAAATTCATAGTGACCATACCAAGTCCTGAAGGTTGTCTTCGGGATGTCACTATCCTTGACTCTGAGCTGATGATAGCCGGATCTGAGGTCTATCTTAGAATAACAACTAGCACCCTAAAGTTGGTCTAACAAGTCATCAATCTTGGGGATTGGAGATTTATTTTTTATTGTGACTTTGTTTAACTGACAGTAATCAATGAACATTCTAAGAGAACCATCTTTCTTCTTCACGAACAACACTAGAGCACCCTATAGAGAGATATTCGGTGTGATAAAGCCCTTATCTAGAAGGTCTTTCAACTGTTCTTTCAATTCCTTAAGCATAGCTACCATTATGTATGGAGGAATCAAAATAGGCTAGGTATCTCGAAGGAGATCTATTTCGTAGTCGATTTTCTTTTCGGGAGGAACTCCAGGAAGATTTTCTGGAAACACTTCTAAACACTCATTTACGATTGGGAGTGACTCAAAAGTTCGAGTTTTAGAGTTCTAATCCTTAACCCGAATAAGATGAAAGATATACCCTTTAGAAATCATTGTCTTATCCTTAAGGTAAGATATAAATCGACCTACAAGCACTGAGTTACTACCTTTCCACTCTTAGACTAGCTCATTTGGAAACTGAAACTGAATGATCCTAGTAGTACAATCGACTGAGGCATAAAAGAAATGTAACCAATCCATTCCTAGAATGATACTCCCTCCGTTTAAAAAAGAATGACCTAATTTGACTTGGAACAAAGTTTAAGAAAAGAAAGAAGAGTTTTTAATCTTGTGGTTCTAAAGTAAAGTTATATCAAATGCATGTATCGAAATTCCCTTAAATCTTGTGGTTTTAAACTTGCCACATAGAAGTTGAAGTCAAAGTGTTGCCAAAAAAGGAAAGGGGTCATTCCTTTTTAAACGAACTAAAAAGGAAACTAGGACATTCTTTTTAAACAGATAGAGTATCAAAATCTACCATTTCTAACTCTACAAGGTCTGCTGAGCTGACTTTCTGGAAACTGTAATAGGGCAATTTTTGTACACCCGTCTAGTTATAACTGGGTCACCAACTGGAGTAGAGACTAAGAAGGGTTCAAAGAGAATTTCTAAACTGACACCGAAGTTTACTGCTATACAAGGAGTTACAATAGAAAGTGTAGCCCCTGGATCTAACAATGCATAAACATCTAAACGGAAGACTTGAAACATACTAGTGACCACATAAGGAGAATCTTCTTGGTCCTGGCGAGCCTGAAGAGGATACAACCTATTCTGGCGCTGACCACCACCTGTACTTGACAAGGCACCCTACTGAGTGGGGCGACCCGCTCCAGCTGCTGAAGTTGTAGACTAAGCCTTGTTACCTCCTTGTCCTTGACTAGTAGAAGGGAAATCTTTCAACCTATGGTAAGACTGACCACTCCCAAAACACCCCGGTTTGCCTGCAAGACACTCACCGGATGGTTCTTACCACACTTTGGATAAGATGGAAAAGTCCTGTTACCTGGAGGACTCCTCTGAGACTTAGAGCCTCATGTCTTTCCTTTCTTATCGAGTCAAAACCTAGGGGGTGGAGTGCAAGCTGATGAAGGCACTGAGGTTGTAGAACTTTGCTAATATTTTGAGCGATTCCCACCGCCCAATTTATGATGAGAGTATTCATATTTACCTATTATAACCTTCTTGTTATCCTTAGGCATTTCCTTGAGCTTATCTCCCTCAACTTGCTAAGCATGGGTCACTAGTCTGGAATATCCATATACCCTAATAGCATAACATTTCTGCACTCAGTCTTCACCAGATTGGAGAGCTGAGTGAACTTTAGTCCATATTCCTAGGTTGACATCGAACCCTGCCTCAAGTTCATAAACTCCTGGGTATTAGCCTCCCTCAACTCTCTCACAGGAGCTATTTAGAAAATCTTTAGTAAAACAATCCCAAGTCACAGGAGTTGAATCTGCACCCCTATTGTCTTTCTACTGCGTGAACCAAATAATCATCCACTATCACAAAGATGTACCTCTTTCCTCCTCTACTCTGAATCTTTACAGGACCACACATATCCATATGAAGAAGTTCCAAGGTACAGGTTGTGGTTACGCCTTTCTTCTGTTTAAAGGAGGATCTAGTTTATTTCCCTTTGACACATGCATCACAAATCTTCTTATCTGCAAATTTCAGTTTAGGTAGATCATGAACCAGGTCCCTGACATAATTTTATTCAGAAGTGAGGCACTCATATGGCCAAGCCTTCTGTGCCAAAGATTAGCATTGTCACTTTGAGCATTGAGACACGTAAGATTATCTCCTCGTACCGAGTCCAAGTCAGCTACATACATGTTCTTGATCCTTTTTGCTATCAATATCACATCTTGAGATGCCAGGTTGGTGACAATACATTTGTCAGACAAGAACCTAACCTCATTTCCTTTGTCGCAGATCTGAGATACGCTGAGCAAATTATACTTCAACCCGTCTAAATAGTACACATCATTTATGGGATGCTCCACAGTCTTTCCAATATTCTCAATACCAAGAATGTAACATTTCTTTCCATTACCAAACGACACACCACCACCTTGGTTTGCTTCAAGGGAGAGAAAGTGATGTGTTTCTCCAGTCATATGCTTGGAACACCCGTTATCCATAGACCAACATTGAACGCTTCCTCCGTTCTACAAAATCAATTGTTGGACTTAGGAACCCATTGATTAACGTCTCAGATACACCTCATCTGATTCTAGGTGTAGACTATCGTTAACTAGTATAAAACCCAACGAAGAGTTGGGGTCAAACCCACAGGGAGAGGTACGTGTTCAAATTCAATTATGAAGTTATAAAGTGGTCTATTCGGTTATAGTAATGGAAATTCTCGTAACCATGCAAACAAGTCTAAGGATGTGACAACGAATGTCATATGGGGGTTTGGATTTTCAATTATCAGATACAACACAATCAAACATGAGGGAAATAACAATAAAGAGAGGAATTCTCGAGATCTGATCGATTATAAGCTAATTTCACTATATGGGTAATTGAAATTACTAAGGAATTGCTAAACTTCGGTGGGTAGGCTAGACTATAGGTGCAATAGTTTTCTCTCAAACAACTACTATGATTCAAGTGATTTCTTTTGAACATCAACAAGCTTAACAAATAAGAACAGCCACACCTTAATTTATCTACTCTCTCGAGCTAGATAGGTAGAACCGGGTTTAGGATTCACTCTCTCGAGCTGAACCCACATCAACCCAATAACTACAATCATAAATTGAAAGCTTTGATTTTAAACCCTCTTTTTCAAGCAAGCCCAGAATGCTAAGTTAGAATTGCATTTGCAACTACAATTCATATATTAAAACACAACTATCAATTAAACCCACTTCAATTAAGCATTTATATCAGTTAATAACAATACACATAAGCTAATTCAGTCCATAATCACATGATCACACTCCAAGAGTTGGGGTTTTAGCTAAGTATCATAAAAAGATAAAAACAATTACCAACTAGATTAGCCATCAGTTGGGTAAAAGTCTCCAAGCCTTTACAATGCTCCAAAGTGATTAAATTCAAAAACCCACTTGCAAATCCTCAAAATTAAGCTTAGAAATCCTCAAAGTCTACTATAAGAACTGAAAAACTAAGGGAAAACCCTAACTCTCAAAGTTGGGGATCAGAACTGCTCAAATTTCCTTTTAAATTCAAATTTATAGTTGCCCACTTTTTGGCCTGAAAGTCCATCTGGCGGAATAAGTCGTGCCTCACCGAGTGGTTCGACGGCTCTCCCTTTGCTCCCTTCCATCGCCATTTCGCAATGGTCATCAGCCTCCCAGGTCCTATAGCTTTGGGAAATCAAAGTTGCCATCGCGGATTCATTCGGCGATGGCCCATGATTGTTGCCAACTTGGTTCTTCCCCAAGGCTGGCACGCTGGAACTTTGGGCGAGCTAAAGAGCCACTCGGCAGTTCACCGAGTGGTCTTGGTGATCACCATGATCGCTTTTCTTCACTTCTTCAGCTTGTTAGTTCTTTTTTGTCTGGTAGTGTCCTTACCTGGCTCCTTAGCCTGTAATGTTGTAAATCAACACTTTAACATCAGTTTAAAGAATAAATTAGGCATTAAAGGACACTTATACTATCAAAACAAAGCCCTAAATGAGTTGAAATCTCGGACTCATCAACACCCCCAACTTAAACGTTTGCTTGTCCTCAATTTAAACTCAAGATCAATCAGTTCAACTAGGATGTCTACAAACAGTGTTGTATAAGACTCAACATAAATGCACACAACAAGTTTCAAACTACTCATACAATGATCAATTATGTACTCAAAGTTTCAAGTTGTGACTTACCATTATCAAGTGTACTCAAGCTCACAATGCTTGCTTCAAATGCAAGTTCAAGCTCAACAAAGGTATTCAAATTCCCTCACAACAAAGATGATTCCATATTCACACAAGATTTCTCAACAATTTAAAGTCCCAGAATTGCATACAACTCTCAAACTCACAAAGATGAACACATGCATGACTCCACCCATAGGCTTGCCCTTATTTTCCAATCAACATTAGTTTCAGCTCACTCAAGATCACAAAGGTCTTTTCAAGGCTTGTAACGGGGCTGAGTGTAAAGGTATGGTCATTTAGGCTTAGTGGCTTCTACCTTCATGAAGTATGGCCTGAAAGTCACTTTCTCTCCTTCTCTTTCACAATCAAACATGATCATAATCCACCCCATTATTCAACTAACATGATTCACCAGATACCCCATTTCTTTTGATATTTTCACAGCTTTTTCTCTTTTTCAATCCTTTTCATTTCTTTTCGTTCATTTCCATTCTCTCTTTTTTTTACATGGAGGGGTTCCATATTTTTCAAAACAATCCATCAAAGGGGGAATTTTTTTTACACTTCTTGACTTTCCTTTCTTTTTCACCACACACCCAACTTAGGTTTTTGGCGTTGGCTATTCAAACAAAACAAAACTTCATGAAGGTTATGGGTGATGGGATAAAGTGGTCAAAGTTGTTCAAGTTTCTTCCAAGAAAAGGATAAGCTCAAAGGGTGTCAAAACAAGATTCACACTTCTCACAAGGGTGGCCACAAAGAGGTATGTTGTCAAATTGGTTCACTCTTCAAAAATTTTGCCTCAGATAATTTCAATGGCTTGCTTCACTCAATCAACCGAACCAACGAGGCAAATTCTAGGTGTCATCAAGCATATTGTTCAAGACAACCTCACCACACAAGGCATTGATACATTTATAAAACAAGACTTCACACTCTCTAGGTAGCGTGCAATGTTAATCACAAGAGACCTAATTGACAATCTCCTAGTCACAACGAGATGCTAAAAGTTCACATTTGTCTATGTAACTTAGTTTGCCTCATCGTAGCCGCACATTCATTTTGTTCAATTAAGACACTATTCAAGTCATCAGTATTGACCATAATCGACACTCAAATTTGTACAAGAATAGCCACAATCACACACAAAAGAGGTAGTAGAAATTTTAAAGTTGGTTCAAAACCATTTTCATATCCAAATAATGGGCCATAATTTATCAACACCAATAATCCATCAACCAAGATATATATAAACCAATAAGCTCTTATATTCACAAAAACACAATCACAAATAAACCAATATTCACAAAACAACCCACAAGAGGTACATATGGAAATACCTCACCCCACCAACAAAAAATGCAGTTGTCCTCAATGCAAATAAAACAAAAATAGTCTACAAAGTAACAAAAAAGGAGGTAAAAATAGTCATCCTTCCAGGCTAGGCTTGGGGTAAAGTCTGCATATCAGTCACTCCATATGTCGACAAATTGATATACCGTGAGTTTACGGTATTTCTAATACATTTCACTTACAAGTTGTGTGTGTCTAGGGCCTTTTTATATAGGTTCTGATGTGTTTTTATCATGTTTTGCAGGAAAGATGTTCAGGCGCGGAAGTATAGAGACAACTGAAAGAAATGCAGAAGAAAGGCATTCACGGAGGTAAACTACGAACCGTAGGTCCATTCACGATCCGTAGGTGATGACCGTAGATCAGCAGGCAAGGCATGGAAGGCAAATCAGGGAAATCTGACCGAGTGTGGAACCACGGTGGCCATTGACGGTCCGTAGAATGATCTACAGACCGTACTGTTGATTCGTAAATTGACACTACGAGGGTTCCAGTACCTGATTTTTGAAGATTCCAAGT
>NW_006239153.1:608269-608405 GCF_000226075.1 Solanum tuberosum
TGTTTCCAGGCAAACTCAAGTCCAAATGGACCGGGCCATTTTTGCTCACAAAAGTACTCCCTCATGGAGCAGTCGAGTTTGAAAATAGGGATGGAACAAGGTTCATGGTAAACGGGCAAAGGATCAAGATCTATCT
>NW_006239153.1:610218-612628 GCF_000226075.1 Solanum tuberosum
TTGACTGATCCGACCCGGACCCCCTATTTAAAAACCCCCATTTGTTTTTAAACCATTCCTCTTCCCTCCATTACTCCCAAAACCATTTCAACCATCCCATAACCCCCCTAAATCACTCCATAACTCCCCCATAATATCATCCCTTCTATAATTCCCTAATTTCCTTTCCATTTCAAATACAACTCAATACATAGTTCACAAAAAGGGTCTGGTGTTTGGTTAGTAACGAAGATGTGACTCCTTGGTCTTGCTAAGCTTAGTGTCGTCACATAATCACCCCACTCCTTGTTTCTTGTAAGGTAATAGACTTTCCCCTCACTTTGAATTTCGATTCATAGATTGAATATAGAAAGTCGGGAGTTGGGTCTTGACCTTGGGTAATTGCTAGATGAAATTGCATGATAAACTTGAAAATTACAATGCCCTTGGAACGATAGATAGTGATTTTGTAGCATTATTTTATGTGATCGTAAATCTATGTGTTAGTTTTGACTTAGGGTTCCACAACTAGTCTAAATTGTTTGGTAAAATGATCAGTCGGAATCCTAAGAATGAAAAAACTAGCATAATTTAATGTTGTAAATGCATGATGAGATTGTGTTAATGTTGAAAAATAAGGCCAAAAATGTATGATACCTGGCACAGATGGCATCCACGATACCCCGTCTACGGAACGTAGATCCATCTACGGACCGTAGATAAGGTCCGTGGAATGATGCCCATGAAAAATTCCACAAAGTGTGAAACCACGGATGTGGACTACGGTCCGTAGTTCCATCCACGGACCGTTCTGCACATCCGTGGTTTCCATCTACGACCTATATTGATGGCCCCCTGATCCACGGAAGATATCCACGGACTGTAGATCAGTCTACGGACCGTAGGTCTCCTCCGTGGATGACCACTGTAGCATCTGTCTGGAAAAAAATTTAGACTTGGTTGAGGGTCGTGAACAATTCTAAAAGTTTTTTTTGGTTGTGTATGGTCAGTCTTGGGCACTAGTATCGCTCTCCCAGGTACAATGGCACCCAAGAAGCTGGTCACCTACTCAAAACGGGGCAAGTCAAAATCTGTTGCCCCTAGTTTCCGGTTAATCGATGAGGACACAGATACCGAGATCCAGCATATGTTCCTCTCAACACTAAGACTTCTCACACTGCACCTCGAGGCACCAAAGGCACCCCCGGAAGGTGTTTCCCGACGTAGTCACTGTCTCCCAGTCTGATGAGGACCACACACTGATCGGATCACCAACTGAGGCTGCTTCCAGTTCAGAGGGGTCTATGTCCCGATCCGAGTCTGCCCAGGCTGCAGGGTCTAGTGCTAAATCAGCCACAGGATCTGGGGAGAATGACCAAGCAGCCTCATCTGATGAGGCAACTAGCTCGGAGTCCATACCTGCACCAAGGAATGATGACCCCACTCCAGTAGCCGGCGAGCCACATAGATGGTGCGTCGAGGGCCAATGGCAAATTTATCGGGATGCCAAGATGATAAATGACAAACAAAAAATGGCCCGACTTATTACAGAGGAGCGCAGAGTCCTCACAGGGAGCTTGCACACTGTCCCGGACATCCACCGGCTGTTTAACTTTAACAAGTGTTACTGGATGGCTCGAGACCCAGGGACGTATAGCGAGGAGATTGTGCGAGAATTCTACGCCTCCTATGCAGCCACTCTCCGAGGTCCAATCACCAAGCGGTCAAAGCCCCTAGCCCAAGATCCTCTCACTTCCACTATGGTCCGAGGTTGTCCGGTGGACATATCACCTGCCACCATTAGTCGTTTTCTCTATGGTCCTACCACGGGTCACTCTTGGTCTCTCAACACTTCAGAGTTTGATTAAAGATGGGACATCGTACGGAGTGGCTCATTCCAGAGAAATGCTGAGCAACGAGAGGCTGCTCTACTATGGTTGGCTAGATACATTGCTGCAGATGGCGGGCGTGCAGAATGGGTCGCTGCTCCACGGTTGGGCATCCGGAAGGCCACATTAAATTTTGTGGCCAAGTTCTTCTGGCTGCTGGTACGTAACAGAGTGTCGCCTACAAAAGCTGACAATCAAGTCACTTGGGACAGAGCAGTGATGGTTGCAGCATTAGTAGCAGGAGTGGACATCGACTTTGCCCGCATGCTGCTGGCAGAGATTCACGAGAGGGATTTCAGAACCTCCACTGCTTACCCCTTCCCATGTCTAATTTTTCAATTGTGCAGGGACTCTGGAGTGCCGATCTGGCATTGTGACAAATTAGTCCACCCTACAGGGGCATTGGACATCGGCCTTATTCGAGATGAGGCAAACGTAACAGCACCTCGCAGAGAGCCCCAAATTGAGGTACCTCCCTTGGGTACCGATCTTGCAGACACAGTGGGGCAGGCAGAGGGCGGTGACCCCATTATCCCAGACCA
>NW_006239153.1:612747-613822 GCF_000226075.1 Solanum tuberosum
GCCAGAGTACAGAAGTTAGAGGCTCAGATGGCCACACTGCTGCATCACATCCAGCCATGGATGCAGAAGTCGATAGCTGAGTCCGAGGCGAGGATGGAGCGCAGGATGGAGGGGATGATGGACCAAAAGGTCCAGGCTGTTAATAAGCGTCTTGATGCCTTTGAGTTGCAAGTCCTCGAGCGATCAGCCCCGGCCATAGACCTATCTGCTTTGCAGGCCGACTTAGCCAGCCTCCGGACCGACGTTGATGCCATTCTTGTCGCACCATCAGTTGAGACTCAGGCTGCTCCTACTGCACTGGCTGATGATACAGAACTAGATGCTCTATTAAGTGGGACCACCGAGGAGGGGCCTACACCGACACATGCCAAAGGCAAGCGGCATCGTTCTCATCGCACGGAGGAAGAGAAAGCTCACAAGAGACATCATCGGTAGGAGAAGGAGGCTAGGAGGGCTTCGATTGTAGACGAAGATTCGCGCCAGCAGAGGGTGCGTGAGAGAGTTACAGGGGTATCGAGCTCTGCCCCAGTTGCAGAGGTCCAGCCTGTGTTGAGGGACGTTGTGAGCACCACTGATTGTGCGGTGAGATTGATAGAGAGCACTACTGAGGGTTCCATGATTGCAGATGTGGGCATTACTGAGGTTGCCACCACCACTGTTCCAGCGGGCTCCGGGAAACCGGACCCCCCTGCTTGTTAAGGATTCACCGGCGCTTTGCGCCACAAGTTTGCTTCACCCAATCCATTTTCTTTTACTATTTTTGTATGCATTGGCGACAATCGCATCTATTTTTGTTGAGGGTGGGGTAAATGGATTGTGAGTGATAGGGTGAAGTCTGAATAACCCAACTCATGAATCCTTTCTTGGGGTTTTCTTGCCTGTGTTCTTTTCCCCCAAGAGACTGTTTATTTTTTGTTGAACCGGCATGTCTTAGGAACGTATGTGTATAAGCATAATAAAGAAAGAAGCATGATGGCTTATGAAGAATGATACCTGTCAAATTTTGTGATGTGTGCTAGAAGTTTAAGACTACGATAAGTTGAATGTGTCGGCTCTGAGTATGACATAATCATGA
>NW_006239153.1:614156-614768 GCF_000226075.1 Solanum tuberosum
CAACCAAATGAAATAAATGCTCCCTTTGATCCAAATAATTTGAGCCTAAAATTAAACCATTTCTTCTTAAACCCTGAACTCACTTTCCCATAATCTACTATGTTGGCCCCGGTCCCTCCTTGGACATATGCACTTCGACCTAGGCCAAAAGCCTAAGTTGAGGGTGGCTAATGTAAAAAGTACTTTAAATCTTGGCCCTGACCCGACATTGGGTATTGTGTACCTTAACTAATGGAAAATCCATAAGTTAAGGGTGGCTATGAAAGAGGGGACTGAAAGAAAAATGGGTATGAAAAGAGTGATGATGAAAAGATAGAAAAGAAAGGATGTGACTTGTTGAAAGCTAAAAGAAAAAAAAAAGTAAAAAAAAAAAAAGAGCTACAGAGCCTGAAGTCACATTCGTGGTTGAAGAAAATAAAACGATTGGATGGCAAAAATATGGCAAAAAGAGGTTGAAAGCCTAGTGTAATGTCAAGGAGGGCAGAAAGTCACTAAACAGCACCCAAATGTACCACACCTGAGCCTGAGCCTACGTTACAAGCCAAGAAAGTCCTATAGTGATCCTAGAGTCTATTTTGGAGAGTCTGAGCAGTGAAAATAAGGGCAAGCTTA
>NW_006239153.1:615597-615758 GCF_000226075.1 Solanum tuberosum
TGATTTTTGGAAGCTGAAATATTTTCTAAGTCCTGGCTGATGGAAGGGACTTACGGACCTTAGATCCATCGACGGTCTGTAAGTCAGTCTCATGGAATGAAAACGCGTACCTGAAACAAACTTTCCTTAATTTGTTTCCCTTTTTATTTAGGATTTATTTT
>NW_006239153.1:616365-637871 GCF_000226075.1 Solanum tuberosum
GAAATTGACTTTTGTTTATTGATTACTTACTAAATTCTTACAATTTGTTTTACAAAATTCCCCCCTTTTTATTACTTGTTTCTTGAAGTAATTTGGCTAATTGAATATAATTGTTGGTTAAAAGTAAAGTCTAAACCATTTTCCTCGTGGGATCGACCCCAACCTACAAGTTGGGTTCTTTACTTGATAACGATAGCTTATACTTCTTTAGGGAGGTGTAATTTGAGCATATCACGCATCAATGCCCGGTATCTCAACAACCTTGGCTAAACTGGAGCACACCATAGAAACATCTCTCAAAGAGGAATGTACAATTGTATGCACCATGGCTCCCTCTAGGTCCGCTAAGTCATCATAGACATCTGCATCAGTAAGACTTAACTGCTACTCATCTATCTCAGCCTCTGTCTCAGAAGCAGACTCATCAGCTCTAGTCTCATCTCTGGTAGTAAGTCGGAGGCACCTCAGAACAAGCTAGAATATATGCACTCAATATGTCGGGAATCTCCATGGTCCCAAACAGTGAAGTAAAAGCATTGGACTTTAGCTGGTCCACATCCTTTCTGAACATAGTAATGTCAGCCTCCAAGGCCTTCACAGCATTAGTGGCTCCCTGGCCCTTTTCACACTCTTTCACTCTCACATTCAGGGCATCCAAAGCCAACTTGTGCCCGCAATCTGAATACCATACTCCCTCATTTCAGCCTTAATGGGGGCTAAGGCAGAAGCAAATGCCCGCTCTATCATCCCAAGGATAGCACTCTACCCGGGAGGCACATACATCAGCAGATTGGGCCAAATGACCCATCTTGTAAAGCATAGCCCAAGTGATAGAGAGACGGGAGGCAGAAGAAGCAGCAGTAGAAGATCTAGGGTGAGGTGGAGTAGCAGAAGTACTTCGGGTCTCAGAAGTAGAAACTGCAGAAGTACCTGAAGGCTCACTAGCCTGAGGGGGCCTGACTGCCTCTGCCGGCAGCATATCAATATCAACCTTCAGGGATGTGTCTACCGAGGATGACCTCCTCCTGTCAGCTTCATCACGTATGTACTCAACCTCTATATGATAGATGTCGGTAGAAGAGGTGGGTGTAACCTCGACATCCCTCTGCTCATCTCTCGGAACATGGGTCCGTCGGCACAACTCGGTGATCAACACCGGAAATAGGAGTGAAGTTTGGCTCTGCTTGGCCCTCATGGCCATCTCCTACTTAATAATCGATCCCAAATTCAGCCTATTCCTAGCTATGATGGACCCAAGACAAGCCGCCTTCGGGTGGCGGAAAATAGACTCATTATGTGATGACATGATGGTGCTAATGATGATTCTGAACCAATATCTGGCGACAATGTTCAGGTCCCTCTTTTTGATGGGTGCACCTTCTTCAATCCACCTAGGGGTGATGTTGGAGAGAAGGGGGGCCAGCAAACCTTTTTAGTCATCAAGAGTCTGAGTCTGGATCATGCTCAAGTAGTCATGCATAAAGTCAGAAGCGCGCCCAAATACAACATTTATGTCATCACTTCTACAGGTTACTTTCTTGCCTCGGACCACCACAAAATCCACCGGCTCTTCTTCTTCCCCTTCGGCACCAACTCGATGTAGGTTGAGTAGAACTCCCGGACCCAAGTAGGAATGTATGGGCCACGAGGTTTGGTGAAAACCTCAAATCTATGGAATCTGAGAGTGTCCCACACCTTTGAATGTTTGTCCACTACACCATCGGTAGACATTCTCTTTTCCTCTAATATGGTCCTCAATCCCTCGGCCTTTAGTCGATTGAGTGACCGGAGAGCAGGACCCTGAACAGGTGGTTCTTGCACGACTGTTTGTGTTGGAGAAGGCACTAGAACCAAAGCTGAGGGGGTAGGAGTCGGAGGCATTGGGATCCTAGACGGATCATTCATCGGCTTGGAGCGTAATTCTGCTCTCCTGGCCTGAAGTAATTGGTCATCCTCAGGCTCTGAGATAGAGGCCTGAGAATCATGTGAGTCCCCCTCACTGCCTGATGTGGTGAGGTGTGTCTCGTAGACCCCCTCACTGTCTGAGTTTGCCTCCTCAGGTGGCACAACTACGGGTGCATTGCCCTTGCCCTTACCTCCCTTTGGAGGTAGTTTCTTAGCCTTTGCTCCGGAAGCAGTTGCCTCCTCATTTATCACAATTTCGTGTGCTCGCTTTCGGGGCAGCATGTCTCTACCAAAAACTTTGGATCTAGCCATTCCTGCAAACAATGTAAAAAATGTTAGAAAAAGTTTCAGAAAAAATGCAGAAAATAAGTTGCAGGAAGACTCGCCGAAACAATTTGGCTAGCTAGGTCGGGCTCGCCAAAAGTTACAACGCAAAAAATGCCAAAATTCAAAGTTGGTCGGTGATGTCCAGGGCCTTTTGGCGGATCGCCGACACCAATCGGCATACTAAAAGTAGCTCGCTGAAAGTTACAGAACAATTATGGGGGAAAAAGGCGCTAAAGGGCGATCAAGAAGGACTTTCGGTAAGTCGCCGAGTTCACTCGGCGAGCTCAGGCGTATCGCCGAAAGTTACAGCACTCATACCCACAAGATAACCAAATAAATGGTGATCTAGGGGGACTTAGGCGAACCGCCTGACCACTCGATGAGCTCGACTCAGCATGCCAAATAGCCCAACGTGCTAGATTTTCACCCTGTTCTTCAAAATCAAGACCGCAACCCACGACAACAAAATTAAACACCAAAAACATAAAATTCAAACTAGACCCATAAGACCCATGCCCTCGGGGAACTCAGACTTCTCCTGATTTGGCCATAATTGGCCAATTGACGTCTTTTGCGCTTAAGAATGACGTCAACCGTTCCATCATTGGGCAAACTACAACAATTAGCACAATCCGGGGTTACTCAAACTTCACCCCGCTAGACCCATTAATTGTATAACACAACCCAACAATTTTAACTCAATTTCAACAAGCAATGACACGAGAATGATTATTAAAGGCCGAGTAATTACAATTTCATTTAAGATTAGGCAAACAAACAATCACACGATGATTCATACGACATTTCCCATAGATATCAACAACAAAACATCAATTTGCATTTGATTTCAACTAATAATCAAGTTTAGGGTTCGAAACCTTTATGCCGAAAAATGATTTGAAGTGCTAGGAAGAAAAGTAATTCCAAAGTCCGTCCCCGATCAAAAATTCCAAATGAAACAAGGGTAAAAATGCAAAAATACTAAAAACTAATATCGGTGAGAGAGTACGGGAGTTGTAAAGGTGAGAAAATGAAGGATTTTTGAATTTATAACCGTTTGGCCCTTTTAAAACCTTTCAGTTCGCGCGCCAGTCGGCGTTGTAAGTCGTGCCCGCTGACCCACTAGGCGATACGCCAAATATTGCTTTGGCTCATTAAGTTTTACAGAACTCCCAGCAATTTGGGGGTTCAAACGGCAGACGAAGTCGGGTTCGCCGACTGAGCTTTTGGCTCGCCGAGTTTTATAGAGTTCCCCATCAAGCTGGGTGGTTCCAACGGCGGTCCAAGTCGGGCACACCGACTTGTTCAACATGTCGCTGATTGGACTTTTAGCTCGCATATTGCCCATTTTCCAACACTTTTCACTTTTCAACCTGCAAAATCAACACCCATTATTCAAAAGAAAAAATGAAAAACATCAAAGACTTGGGTTGCCTCCCAAGAAACGTCTTATTTAATGTCGTGGCATGGCGGAAATGCCAATTCAAACTTCATTTTCGGGATTGGACATTGTTTCACTAGGCAACCCTTCTTTTGGCCTTGGATATAAATAGTCGAGATTTGACCCATTTGTGTCTCCAGCAGCTTGATAGAGACTGAGTGAGAAGTCACTGTCTGATTCAGAGTTGAGACATCCTCCTTCATCTCTTTCAACACTTTGTCCAACCCTTCTACCTTATTGAGAATGCGTGCAAGGATGTCTTCCGTACGAAAGTTCTCCGGGTCAGTTCTGTGATCTTTAGGCTTTTGGCATTCATGAGGTGGGACGTATCTTTCCTTTTTACCATCCCTTTCCTTCCAAGTAGCATTTTGGTCTCGCCATTCCGTATCACGATCTCTCCATCCATCATCTCTATTCCAACCCAGATTTCCACCCGACCTTGGATAGTTTTAGCGAAATCCTCCTCCTTAATTTGTAAGGAAGTTCACTTCCTCATTGTATAGCGCCTCAAATTGTGCTTCATCGGGGTTTGCTCCACCAATACCCACAAAATTCACACTCTTCAACCCACTACCCATCACATCTTTCACCAATATATCCAGCTGGGTCATCATTTTGACCATATTTTGGTCGCTCTCTTGATCATTCTTGATCTGCTCTTTTGTAATTCTAAAAGTGAGAGGAGACACTTGGTCTTCACGAGTGTACCATGCTATATTAATTTTGGTCATGCCGTCAGGGAGTTGAGATGCAACCTCATAAGGTTGCTGCATTATACCTTCGGGAACAAGTTGATCAGCAACCCCTTTGTTCACCGAGTGAAGAATCCTATAAAAGTATTGCAAAAATACATTGTTGGGAAGTCCGTGAGTCGGACATTGAAGTACCAACTTCTGAAATCTCAGCCACGTCTCGTGGATTGGCTCACCTTCCAACCATTTAAAACCATGAATATTATCTCTCAACATCATCATTTTTTATGGAGGAAAGTATCTCACATAGAAATCTATGGTAAGCTCAACCCAAGTGGTAGTGGAGTTCCTTGGGAGATCAGCTAGCCACTTGGTGGATTCTTCCATCAAAGAAAATGGAAACAATCGAAGATGGACCAATTCTTGAGAGATATTCTTGAATGAGAACGGACCACAAACGTCGATGAAATTCTGAATGTGCTCATGGGGATCCTCATGAGCCATCCCACCAAAAAATCCCATCATTTGTAAGAGCTGAAACATTGTGCTAGTGACATGAAAAACAATGTTCCCTTAAACAGGAGGTAGACGTATATCCCCAACACCAACCAATTGGATAGGGTCATTAACATCGTTCAAGTTTCCTATATCGTCTTTGTGGCCAATTTGGCCACCATTGCTTCTGTTTACACTCATTTCTTCCTCTGTTCAAACATACCAACACAAACACAAAACAAAGTAAGTCGATTCAACTATAACACAAATAAATCACAATTGAACTTCAATAATAGAATTTTAAACAACACCACTCCTCGGTAGCGGCACCATTTTGATTAACGTCTCAAATACACCTCATTTGATTCTAGGTGTAGACGATCGTTAACTAGTATAAAACCCAACGAAGAGTTGGGGTCGAACCCACAAAGAGCAGTACGTGTTCAAATTCAGTTATGAAGTTATAAAGTGGTCTATTCAGTTATAGGAGTAGAAATTATCATGAACATGTAAACAAGTCTAAGGGTGTGATACCGAATGTCAGTTAGAGGGTTTGGATTGTCAATTATCAGATACAACACAATCAAACACGAGGAAAATAACAATAAAGAGAGGAATTCTCGTGACGTGATCGATTATAGGCTAATTTCAATATATGGGTAATTGAAATTACTAACGAATTGCTCAACTTCAGTGGGTAGGCTAGAATATAGGTGCAATACTTTCTTTCGAACAACTACTATGATTCAAGTGATTTCTTTCGAACATCAACAAGCTTAACAAATAAGAACAGCCCACACCTTAATTTATCTACTCTCCCGAGCTAGTAGGTAGAATCAAGTTTAGGATTCACTCTCTCGAGCTGAACCCGCATCAACCCAATAACTACAATCATCAATTGAAAGCTTTGATTCGAAAACCTCTTTTTCGAGCAAGCCCAGAATGTTAAGTTAGAATTGCATTTGCAACTATAATTCATAGATTAAAACACAACTATCAATTAAACCCACTTCAATTAAGCATTTAAATCAGTAAATAACAATACCCATCAGATAATTCAGCCAATAATCACATGACCACACCCCAAGAATTGGGGTTTTATTTAAGCATCATAAAAAGATAAAAACAATTACCAACTAGATTAGCCATCAACTGGGTAAGAGTCTCCAAACCTTTACAATGCTCCAAAGTTATTAAATTCAAAAACCCACTTGCAAATCCTCAAAGCTTAGAAATCCTCAAAGTCTACAATAAGAACTGAAAAACTAAGGAAAAACTCAAACTCTCAAACTTAGGGATCAGAACTTCTAAAATTTCCTTTTAAATTCCAATTTATAGTTGCCCACTTTTTGGCCTGAAAGTTCGTTTGATGGAATAAGTCGCGCCTCGCCGAGTGGTTTGGCGACTCGCCCTTTACTCCCTTCCATCGCCATTTTGCAATGGTCATCAGCCTCCTTGGTCTTGTATCTTTGGGCGATCAAAGTTACCATCGCGGATTCATTCGGCGATTCGCCGACTACCAATGTCTGTCGCAAACTTGGTTCTTCCCCAGAGCTGGCACGCTGGAACTTTGGGAGAGCTAAAGAACCACTCGGCGGTTCGCCGAGTGGTCTTGGCAATCACTAGGATCGCTTTTCTTTACTTCTTCAGCTTGTTAATTAGTTCCTTTTGTCTGGTAGTGTCCTTGCCTTGCTCCTTAGCCTGTAATGCTGCAAATCAGCACTTTAACATCTGTTTAGAGCATAAATTAGGCATTTGAGGACACTTATACTATCAAAAAAAGCCCTTAAGGAGTCGAAATCTCGTACTCATCACTCATTTAAGACGGAGTTCCCAAAAACTAGACAATGGCTTCACAAGTGACTTTATGGTCCATACAAGCACTTTTTTCTTGTTTAACTTGTCACTAGGACTAGGTTCTTTTATCACTATTTCTTTCTGTTTAGAAAAATATTTCAGACTTTCATTCACCTTCCTTAAGGATTCATAGTCTCTTTTTAGATAATCGTTTCTACCACATTAAGTACATTATTAACGTATCAACTACACCTCATCTTATATTAGGTGTAGACGATCGTTAAGCAGTATAAACCCAACAAAAGAGTTGGGGTCGATCCAACAGAGAGTAGTTTTATTTTATATTCAAATATGAAGTAACAATAGTGATTTTTGTAGCTAAAGGAATAGAGATTTTCAAAAACTGTTAATAAAATTAGAAAGGTGACATCAATGTCAGGCTAAGGGATTTTTAGATCAGAAGGCAACCTCAACAATTAACTAAGGACAACCAAATAGGAGAAAAACACTTGTGGGATTGACAAACCAATTGCTAAGCTCAACTCAATGGGTGTAAATTGCTAACCATAAGTGCTAAATCGTTATGGGTAAGATGAACTTTAGATGGGGCACTTTTCTCTCGAACAACTACCTCGTTTTAATTGAGTTCTCTCGAACCTCAATGTGCTAAACATAAAGACCAGCCCACAACCTCACTACATCCATTCTCTCAAACTGGATACGTAGAATGAGTCTTGGAATTCACTCTGTCGAGTTGAATCCATCATGACCCACTAACTATGAGTGCCAACTTATCACTTTAGATTTACATTTCTTTCTCAAGCAAACATAAAACACTAAATTATATTAAAATAAATATACAATAGGATAGTCAAACCACAGAGATAAGGTAGACCCACTTCAAATTAGCACTAAAATTGATAACAACTAACACCCATCAAGCCAAATTCAACAATCAATCACATTGTCAAACCCCCAAGATTGGGGTTTTAGCTAATCATCATAAAAGAAGGAAATTTAGTACCTAATACATGCTCCATAGCTGGGTATTGAATATCGAAGTTCTAAGATAATATCGTTTCTATTACAACACCCAATTGAAATATCTTGCCAAAATTGCTTAAAATCAATAAGAATAATCTTTTTGTTCTCTTTATTTCGTTCCTCAAAATGACTAGATGCCTTCTCTCTCTTCCAAAAGTCAATTTATACTGATCTGAGACATGGATTTTTGGGGTTGATCGGCGAGTAAAGTCGGGCTTCACCGACCAGTCGACGACTCGCTGATCTTCCTTGTCCATCACCCTTTTTTCTTCACCTTTTCCTCCATCAGGCACTGTAACTTTAGGCGATCTACATCGGCGTTGCCGATCACCTCCGTGATGCGCCCTTTAGTCCTTTAGCTCACCAATTCACTTTCATCTTGGTCTCGATCAATGCGTTTGGCGATATGATTTTCCTTCACCGATGAATTCGGCGATTCGCCGATATGGAACACAGTTCACCCAAGTTTTTCTCATTTCAGGCATATTGTATTGTAAAACTAGGCGGTATAGGGGAATTTCGACGATTCGTCGAGTTCTCTTGGCGATCATCCGGCTTGCTTTTCTCCTTTTCTTCAGCTTATGTTGCTCTTTTTTGCCTGTTAGTGTATTTGCTTTGCTCCTCTATCCACATACATGAAATTCAAACCTTTAACATCAGTTTATGGCACAAATTAAGCATTTGAGGACAATAAATCTATATAAACAAAGCCCCAAACGAGTCCAAATCTAGGACTCATCAACACCCCAACTTAAACTTTTACTTGTCCTCAAGCAAAACTCAAGATCAGCAGTTCAAAAAAGATGTCTCAGATTGTGCCGCATAAGACTCAACATGAATGCACACAACAAGGTTCAACTTACTCATGCAATGATCAATTGTGCACGCAAAGATTCAAATTATGACTCACCATTATCAAAGATGCTCAAGTTCACAATACTTTCTTTAAATGCAAGTTCAAGCTCAACAAAGGTACTCAAATGCCCTCACAACAAAAAATGATTCCCTATTCACACAAAGTTCTTCAACAATTTATATTTTCCGGAATCACATACGACTCTCACACTCACAAAGATGAACAGATGCATGACTTCGCCTATATGTTTGCCCTTATTTTCTAATCAACATTCGTTTCAGCTCACTCAAGATCACAAAGGTCTTTTCAAGGTTTGTAATGGGGCTGAGTGTAAAGGTATGGTAATTTAGGCTCAGTGGCTACTACATTCATGAAGTGTTGCCTGAACATCTCTTTCCTCCTTTTCTTTAACAATTCAAACATGCTCATAATCTACCCCATTATTCAACTTCATATGAATTACCGGACACTCCATTTCTTTTGCAATTTTCATCACTTTATTTCACAACTTTTTTCATTTTTTTTCTTTGCTTATTCTCTTTTCTTTTCTCTTTTTTTAATACATGGAGGAGTTCCATATTTTTCAAAATCAATCTCAAAGGGGAATTTCTCACACTTCTTGATTTTCCTCTTCTTTTCACCACAACCCCAACTTAGGTTTTTGCCCTAAGTTAGTTGTTCAAACAAACCACACTTCATGAAAGTTATGGGTAAATGGATAAAGAGGGATCACAATTGTTCAAGTTTCTTCCAAGAAAAGGATACGGCTCAAGAGGGTTCAAGCAAGGTTCACACATCTCACAAGGTTGGCCATAAAAGAGGCGTATTGTCAAATTGTTTCACTCTTTAAAATTGTTGCCTAAGATTATTTTAAGTGCTTGCATAACTTAGTCAACCGGACCAACAAGGCAAATTTCTAGGTGTCATCACACACAATGTTCAAAGTAAGCTCATCACACAAGGCATTGGCACCAATATCAAACAAGATTCCACACTTTCTAGCTAGTGTGCAATGTTCATCACAAGAGACTCATTCGATAACTGGCTAGACACAACGAGATGCTAAAAGTTCACACATTGTCTATGCATTTTCATTTGACCTCATCGTAGCCGCACATTCATTCCATTCAAGTAAGAGCACCATTTGAGTCATCGGTATTGATCACAACCGATACTTTAATAATTATTGAGAGAATAAAAGACTTAACAATAAGACTCCTACCAACCCCACCAAAAGCATCCAACATTGTCCTCAATGTGAACAGAGAACAAACTTTAACAAAAATAAAGACAAAATACTGGCACTCAAAGAAACAGAGTAAGCTGATAAGGAATCTTCACTAGGTACCTATTTGGCAAAAGGTTGCAGTAGTCGTTGAACTATTCGACGAATAGCCAAGTTGCCCGAAGCTCGCCAAATTTTCCAGTACGTAACCATTCCATTTTGGGGCAAAAAGGCGGACAAAAGCAAGTCTACCGAATAACATTAGCGCATCGCCTAATAGATGTGAATCCTCGCCGAAAAATCTAAAACTCCAGGCTATCAGGGCTGATGCAATAAGGCGGAGAAAGTTGGGTCGCCCAATCATCTTGGTGAATCGCCGAGGGTTGCATGTATCCCGCCTAATGTTCCAGTGTCTCAGCCCACTATTGACACCAGAAAGGCGATCATCTTCGTGATCACTGAACTTACTTTGTGAACCGCCGAAGGAGTCTTAGCCTCGCAAAATCACCTACACCTGCACATTTAGCACACATTATTCAAAGAACTAACACTTGGGTTACCTCCCAAGAAGCGTCTTATTTAACATTGTGGCACGACGTGGAAATGCTTTCAAGCATCTTCCAAGTACACCACTTCAATCACTGAAATTTCATGACATTCTCCAAAATATAACTTCAAGCGTTTCCCATTCACCTTGAAGGCAGGGCCCTCTTTACCCTTGACTTCAATGGCTCCATTTGTGAACAGCCGTGTTACTCTAAATGGGACTGACCATTTTTATTTGATCTTTCCCGGAAAGAGTCTCAGTCAAGAATTATATAGCAACACCTAATCTCCAACTCAGAACTCCCTCCTAAGGATTTTAGAATTATGCCACTTCTTATTTTTTCCTTGTAGAGGGCTAAACTTTCATATGCCCTAAACCTGAATTCATCCAATTCATTTAGTTGATCTACTCTTCCTTTTACAGTCTTGGCCCAGTCCAGATTCAGAGCCTTTAATGCATATAATGCTTTGTGTTCCAGCTCAACTAGTAAATGGTAAGATTCCCCAAAAATTAGCTGATATGGAGACATACCAATTGGTGTCTTGTACGTAGTGCGATATGCCCACAGATCATCATCTAGCCTTCAAGACCAATCGATCCTATTTTATTTATAGTTTTAGCCAAGCTACTCTTGATCTCTTGATTCGATACTTCCAATTGGCCACTCGTTTGAGGATGATATAGTGTTGCTACTTTATGTCGCACCCCAAATTTGCTCAATGCGGATGCAAAAAGCCTATTGAAAAAATGGGTTCCACCATCACTAATAATAGCCCAAGGAGTGCCAAACCTAGCAAAGATGTAGCGTTTTAGGAACTGAACAACACTTTTCCCTTCATTGTTTGGTAGTGATACAACTTCTACCTATTTAGAAACATAATCTACTGCCACCAAAATGTACTTATTACCAAACGAACTCACAAATAGACCCATGAAATCTATTCCCCAAATATCAAATAGCTCAACTTTCGAAATGGGTTTTAGAGGCAGCTCATATCTTCTAGACACTCCACGTTGTTTTTGACATTATATGCATTTATTAACAAATTCATGATCATCTCTGTAAAGGGATGGCCAGTAGTAACCACTTTGAAGAAGTTTAGCGGTTGTACGTACTCCGCTATGATGACCACCAACCGTTTAAGCATGACAAGCATGGAGAAATTCATTGAACTCCTCTTCAAGCACACATCTCCTAATGATATGGTCTGCACACTCTCTGAATAAGTACGGTTCATCCCAAAAGTATTTCTTGACATCGTACAAGAATCTTTTTTGTTGCTAGAAGTTCAGGTCTTTCGGTATCAATCCACATACTACACAGTTAGCAAAATCAGCATACCAAGCAATTTGTTGTAGAATTACCGTGAATACATGTTCATTGGGAAAGGCATCATTTATGTCTACCTCCAGCTCATCATTCTGCTTGCCTTCTAACCTTGATAGGTGGTCAGCCACCTGTTTTTCACAACCTCTTATGTCTTTGACTTCAAAGTCAAATTCTTGAAACAATAACACCCACCTTATAAATCTTGGCTTGGCATCTTTCTTTGCCACCAAATAACGCAGGCCAGCGTGATCAGTGTGAACAACCACTTTGGTGCCTAGCAAGTATGCCCGAAATTTCTAAAATGCATATACCACCGCGAGTACTTGTTGCTCCGTAACTGTATAGTTATACTAAGCACCATTCAGAATTTTGCTTGCGTAGTAAATGGGATGGAATAGCTTATTGTATTTTTCCCCAATACGACACCTAATCTCGTACCACTTGCATCACGCATCACTTCAAAGGGTACCGACCAATCGGGACTAATAATAACCTAGGTGGAAATCAATTTCTCTTTCAAACACTTAAAGGCTACCATAGATGCATTATCAAAGTTGAATTTCACCTCCTTCTCAAAAAGTTTGCACAAGGTGTGTGCCATCTTTGAAAAGTGTTTAATGAACCTCCGGTAAAAACCAGCATGCCCCAAGAAACTACGAATACCTTTTATTGAGATTGGTGGTGGCAGCTTCTCAATTACCTCGATCTTTGCCTTGTCAACTTCTAACCCTTTTTGTGACACTTTGTGACCAAGAACTATGCCTTCGCTAACCATGAAGTGACGTTTCTCCCAATTTAGGACCAAATGTCTCTCCACACATCTTTGAAGGACCTTCCCCAAGTGTGCCAATAAAGCTTCAAAAGTATCCCCCACAACTAAGAAGTCGTCCGTAAAGACTTCCATTGAATCTTCTACCATATCTGTGAAAATGAACAACATGCATCATTGAAACATTGTCGGTGCATTACACAACCCGACCGGCATCCTTTCGAAACAAAAGTTCCATATGGATAAGTGAAAGTAGTTTTCTCTTGGTCCTCCGGAGCAATAGAGATTTGATTGTAACCGGAATACCCATCCAAAAAGCAATACCATCTTCTCTCTGAAAGTCGATCAAGCATTTGGTCCATAAAAGGCATGGGAAAATGATCCTTTTTGTCCAAGAATTCAACTTTCGGTAGTCCATTTATACTCGCCATCCGGTGACTGGTCTTAGAGAAACAATCCCCCTCTTTTCGTTTGGGACCACCATGATGCCTCCCTTTTTTGGCAAATATTATACATGACTCACCCACTTGCTATTCGCAATAAGGTAAATCACACTTGCATCCAACCACTTTATTATCTCTTTTTTCACCACCTCTTGCATCGGTGGGTTCAATAACCTTTGATGTTCGACACTCGGTTTACATTCACTTATCAAGTTTGAAATTTTTGTGAGTGCAAATGCTAGTGGAATTCCCCCAAAGTCAGTGATAGTCCACCCAATGGATTTGATGTATCTTCTCAACACTTCAAGAAGAAAATTCATTTGCAATTCAAGCAAGTCAGCTGCAATGATTACGGGTAAGGTTTTATTCACCCCCAAGAATGCATATCGAAGATGAGCAGGGAGCACTTTCAACTCAAGCTTTGGTGGTTCCTCCGTTGATGGTCGCACCCCAAATTTGCTCAGTGCGGATGCAAAAACCCTATTGAAAAAATGGGTTCAACCATCACTAATAATAGCCCGAGCAGTGCCAAACCTAGCAAAGATGTAGCGTTTTAGGAACTGAACAACACTTTTCCCTTCATTGTTTGGTAGTGATACAGCTTCTACCTATGTAGAAACATAATATACTGCCACCAAAATGTACTTATTACCAAATGAACTCACAAATAGACCCATGAAATCTATTCCCCAAATATCAAATAGCTCAACTTTCGAAATGGGTTTTAGAGGTAGCTCATATCTTCTAGACACTCCACGTTGTTTTTTGACATTATATGCATTTATTAACAAATTCATGATCATCTTTGTAAAGGGATGGCCAGTAGTAACCACTTTGAAGAAGTTTAGCGGTTGTACGTACTCCGCTATGATAACCACCAACCGGTGAAGCATGACAAGCATGGAGAAATTCATTGAACTCCTCTTCAAGCACACATCTCCTAATGATATGGTCTGCACACTCTCTGAATAAGTACGGTTCATCCTAAAAGTATTTCTTGACATCGTACAAGAATCTTTTTTGTTGCTAGAAGTTCAGCTCTTACGGTATCAATCCACATACTACACAGTTAGCAAAATCAGCATACCAAGGAGTTTGTTGTAGAAATACCGTGAATACATGTTCATCGGGAAAGGCATCATTTATGTCTACCTCCAGCTCATCATTCTGCTTGCCTTCTAACCTTGATAGGTGGTCCAGCCACCTGTTTTTCACAACCTCTTATGTCTTTGACTTCAAAGTCAAATTCTTGAAACAATAACACACACCTTATTAATCGTGGCTTGGCATCTTTCTTTGCCACCAAATAACGCAGGGCAGCGTGATCAGTGTGAACAACCACTTTGGTGCCTAGCAAGTATGCCCGAAATTTCTCTAATGCATATACCACCGCGAGTAATTCTTGCTCCGTAACTGTATAGTTATACTAAGCACCGTTCAGAGTTTTGCTTGCGTAGTAAATGGGATGGAATAGCTTATTGTATTTTTCCCCAGTACGACACCTAATCTCGTACCACTTGCATCACGCATCACTTCAGAGGGTACCGACCAATCGGGACTAATAATAACCTAGGTGGAAATCAATTTGTCTTTCAAACACTTAAAGGCTACCATAGATGCATTATCAAAGTTGAATTTCACCTCCTTCTCCAAAATTTTGCATAAGGTGTGTGCAATCTTTGAAAAGTGTTTAATGAACCTCCGGTAAAAACCAGCATGCCCCAAGAAACTACGAATACCTTTTACTGAGATTGGTGGTGGCAGCTTCTCAATTACCTCGATCTTTGCCTTGTCAACTTCAAACCCTTTTTGTGACACTTTGTGACCAAGAACTATGCCTTCGCTAACCATGAAGTGACATTTCTCCCAATTTAGGACCAAATTTCTCTCCACACATCTTTGAAGGACCTTCCCCAAGTGTGCCAAGTAAGCTTCAAAAGTATCCCCCACAACTGAGAAGTCGTCCATAAAGACTTCCATTGAATCTTCTACCATATCTGTGAAAATGGACAACATGCATCATTGAAACATTGCCGGTGCATTACACAACCCGACAGGCATCCTTTCGAAAACAAAAGTTCCATATGGATAAGTCAAAGTAGTTTTCTCTTGGTCCTCCGGAGCAATAGAGATTTGATTGTAACCGGAATACCCATCCAAAAAGCAATACCATCCTCTCTCTGAAAACCGATCAAGCATTTGATCCATAAAAGGCATGGGAAAATGATCCTTTTTTGTCCAAGAATTCAACTTTCGTTAGTCCATTTATACTCGCCAACCGGTGACTGGTCTCATAGAAACAATCCCCCCATTTTCGTTTGGGACCACCATGATGCCTCCCTTTTTTGGCAAACATTATACAGGACTCACCCACTTGCTATCCTCAATAAGGTAAATAACACTTGCATCCAACCACTTTATTATCTCTTTTTTCACCACCTCTTGCATCGGTGGGTTCAATATCCGTTGATGTTCGACACTCGGTTTACATTCACTATCAAGTTGAATTTTGTGAGTGCAAATGCTAGGTGGAATTCCCACAATGTCAATGATAGTCCACCCAATGGATTTGATGTATCTTCTCAACACTTCAAGAAGCAAATTCACTTGCCATTCAAGCAAGTCAGCTGCAATGATTACGGGTAAGGTGTTATTCACCCCCAAGAATGCATATCGAAGATGAGCAGGGAGCACTTTCAACTCAAGCTTTCGTGGTTCCTCCGTTGATGGCTTGGCGGGAGGGTTTTCTCCATTTTTTAGATCAATGTCCAACTTTAACGAATTATTTAGACATTCCCCCAATCCCGAAAGGGCAACTACAACCTCATCGTAACCTTGGATTTCGGACTCATCATAGTTTGCAATCACAACCTCAAGTGTTTTAGTCATACACATCAAATGGCTCACACTGGCCACTGATTAATCAATTACATCAATAGTCAAAACCACATGAATATCGCGTTGGTGCTTCATTGACTTACACGCGTTAAAAGTGACTTCATCTTCATTCACCAGGAACTTCAATTCTCCGCTCTCAACATCCACCAACGCTCTCCTGGTTGCTAAGAATGGTCTTCCCAAAATCATGGGAATTTCAGCATCAATCTCGCAATCAAGGATGACAAAATCAGCCGGAAAGATGAATCCGTCAACCTTTACCAAGATATCATAGAGTATCCCCACGGGGTGCTTGATCGATAGGTCTGCCATCAAAAGCCTCATTGTTGTGGCTTTCAGTTCACCCAACCCAAGTTGTTTATAGATTGCGTATGGCATTAGATTAATACTTGCTCCCAAATCACATAAGGCCTTGGCAAATTGGAACATACCAATAGTGCAAGGAATGGTGAAGGCTCCAGGATCTTCTTTCTTTTTAATCATCTCATTAGTCATAATTGCACTACAACTATGAGAGACTTCAACTGTTTCGAAGTCCAAGCTTCTTTTCTTTGTGACTAACTCTTTCATAAATTTGGCATATCCCGGCATCTCCAACAATGCTTCCACTAGTGGGAGATTAATCTACAATGTCTTGAACACCGATAAGAACTTCTTGATCTTCTCATCCTCATTTTTCTTCTTGAGACGTTGGGGAAACGGAGGAGTTATTTTGGGGAGAGGTTGCACCAACTTTGAGATTGAGGTGCTTTTTTCTGCATCTTTTTGTAACTCTTTGGCAAAGCTTTGTTGGATGGATATCTCTTCTTCCTCAATACCTTTGTCTTCTTCATGAGCTTGTGCTTCATCATTACCATTCATATAACCTACCGCTACCTTTCCGCTTTGAGTAACCACAGACAGATCTCAATCACCATACTCCACCAAAGTTGTTATGTGCACGGTTGCACCGTCCCCTATTACTTTTGGTTCCAATTGTGCTGAAAGTTGACTCAACTGACCTTCAAGTAGCTTGATTGCATCAGCGTGAGCGTTTACTCTATTGTTTAACGACGAGAAATCAGCTTTCATCCCTTTTAGCAAGTCATCCGAGCCCTCTACTTTATCAAGGATGCGAGGCAACAAATTGTCCACTCGGAGACTACTTGCACTCCCCCTTTGACTTTGGGCTCTCTCATGATTGTGTGTGATCTTCTTCATGATCATCCTCTCTTTCCTAAGGACCACTTTCCTTAGCCCATTCTTTATAGTATCTTCTCCACTTTTCTTCTTTGTGAGAGTTCCAACCTTGATTCCTACCCTGCTGCAAGTAGCATGGGTGGAAACCCTTTTCAATTCTGTGAAACTGTCACGACCCGAGCGTAGACCCTGGAAGTGACACGGCGTACTTGACCCCGAAGGGGTCTCATACAAGCCTCATAGCATATTCATTGCATAAGATACTTAGAAATAGTGCGGAATTTAATTTTTTTCTTTTATAAATCCAATAATCAAAAACATTAAAAGCAAGTGGAAGTCTATCATCTCACATGGCCATCTAAGCAACATACTTGAAACAAAATAGGGTCACGGACCATCGAAGTCTTAACAATAGTCTATTACATGAAAAGAAAGGAAACATCTAAATACTTTTCCTCGATCTATGAGGACATACCACTTAGTCTTGGAGAATCTCAATTCCAAGATTCACTAGAGTGAGTATCCATCTCAATCCATAACCACTCTGTGCTTAGCATTATTCCCCACGGAGTATTTGACATTCATTATTTTTATTCATTAGTATGGGATAAAATATTTCTACTAGAAACCCCACCTCAACTAACGTATGGGTATCCATCTCATTCCCAACATTCATTCATTGGAAAGCTCATAGATTCAAAGATGAGAATAGCCTTTCACCTAAGAATCCCATATCGTGAGAATTCCTTTCACAACATGTCATTATCATTCATTAGAGTACAATTGAGAATAGTCTTTCAATCAACCCATCATCATTAACATAATCATAGAAACTTCACTCATTAGTCATTCATGAGTGTGTGTATGTGAGAATAACCTTCCACATAGATCATCATTATTTATAAGCTTTCAATACTAACATAATTCCATTCTAAACATGATCATTATACATTCATTGAAATCAAACACATATACTTTACATCATGATCATACATAGATCCTTCCTATACAGAGGTACAAAGGAGATATCCATCTATTCAATACCACAATATACATAGTAAGTAAACACCTCCACCTTTCAAGTGGATCAATAGATCAAGAACAATTCTACTTCAATATGTAATTTGATCTTAACTTGCCCTTCATGGGTCATACTTCCAATTCATCAACACACACTACAATTGACATAATTTCAACATTCCATATATGTATACCCATAAACAATGCACATACTTCCATAATCAATCAATCTCCAATCTCAAATCATAATTTTTGGAATTTGGGGAAAAACATGGGTTCTAGGAAGAAATCATCTTAATTCATCTTTAAATCCACAATTCATTCATAATTCAATGCAATAATGCCTTTTAAAATCGTTTGGAATCGAACCCATGCCAAGATTGAAAATAGGGTTTTATAGAAAACATTGGAGACTTGAAATCACTTTTGAGATTGGCTCCTTGAAAGAAACTAAGTCAAGGATGAAGACTATTTAATGGATGAAATCCACAAAAATCCCTTGAAGTCTTGACCTTGGAAGCTTGAAGTCCTCACCTCCAATGGAGGTTTCTAGAGAGAGAACTTTTGGAGGGGATGAGAGGTTTGTATTTTGGGTTTTGAAATAATGAAGTCTAAAATATGTTTTAATACTTTAAAACCCCGTAAATTACCATAAATAACAAATTAAAACCGTCCCCCAACCAAACTAGACTTAAGGTGAATTTACCAATTCACCCCCAACTTGGCCCAACCAAGACAGCAAACCAGGTGGTGACTCACGACTCCAAACCACGGACCGTGGTCTGGGTCACACCCCGTCCTGGTCAGCCGTGGTTCGTGGTTGTGTCTTGGTTTTGAAGGCCTTGACCGATGGATCAAGACCACGAGTCGTGGTTGGACCTACGGGGTGTAGGTCTCATCCGTAGGTCCAACTTTTTGGACAAAGTCTTGGTTTCTTGGGGTCTTGGGGGTTAGGCTTTAGGGTCCTCCTCAAGGACCCCTAGGGTGGTCCTTGGGGAGTTGTACCTTGACGTTTTACCCCTAAACCCCTCAACCATAGCTCGGGAAAACATTTTGCACCCGCAAACCCCACATCAACTCAAAGACACACTAGTTAGAATCTAGTTTCACTTATTTCTTTTACGAGTCGTTACATTATACCCCACTTAGGAACATTCGTCCTCGAATGACACTTAAAACACATTATGGGGTTAATGACTCAAGACTAGCAGCCCATCATGCATGCAACATCATAAACAAAAGCACAAAACTAGGAGGAAACCTCAACTCCACATCAATAAGCTCAATACAATACAAGAAAGTAGGAACTACATCTACAAACTCATTATTCATCATAACTTCGACATTTCTCATTTCATTGGAGGAATTACCTTCTGCAACTCATATGATTCTCATCACAACATCATTATGCAATTTCTTCATAAAAGAACATTTAGGTATGTTCAACAATTAACCTCATGAAGCATATAGACAACGCATACTAAATGCATATCAACAAGAGGAACATAACTCGTAGAAACTCATTTTCTCATTTAAACATAAACTCATTAAGAACATGCATAACATAAGGAGACCAAGGAAACACATCTTCACACATGACTCCAAAACATGAAACAAGCTACAAGGAACTCTTGGTCTCAAGCTTGAATAGGAATAGAAGGAAAGAGATAAGGATTTCAAAACTCTCAACAACCTTACTATTCAACATACTATCCCCCACTTAGGAGTAAACCCAACTATGTCTAACATGAAAACAACATAGGAACCTCAATACAACATTCACAACCAAAAGGAACTATCACTTATCGGTGCCTTCATCCGAATTGGCTCCCTTGTCCTTGTTAGCTTGAAGCACATAGAAACGGTTTCTCTTTGGAGCATTAGGATTTGGGCCATCAAGAGAAGTTTGTTTGGTCTCTCTTCATTTTTTCATGAGTGTTGGGCAATCTCTCATCTTATGACCCTTCTTTCCATACCCAAAGCACCCATCCGTGCCGGCAAGGCACTTACCCAAATGTTGCTTCTCACACTTGGCACATAAAGGTCTCTCAAAATAAAAACCACTTTCATTCCCTCCTTGAGATTTAGGGTTAGACACCCTATCATTGTTGATGATAGGAGAATCTTGGTTGTAAAACCTCATTTTGGACCTTGGTTGACTTTGTTCATCGGACCTAGACCTCTTCATCTCTCTACTCTTCCTCTCAAGTTTGGACTCCTCAATAGATTGAGCATACATAATAAGTCTAGAAATGTTCATATCATCATGAAGCATTGCCATACGGCACTCTTCCTTAACTAGGTCGGATACACCGGTCACAAATTGACTCATCTCATCCCTAGGGTTGGACACCAAATATGGAGCATACTTAGACAATAGGGTAAAGTTCAAGGAATACTCCTCTACACTCATGCTACCTTGCCTAAGGTTAATAAATTCCTCCACCTTAACCTCCCTCTTCTCACGGGGAAAGTACCTACCAAGGAATGCTTCCTTAAACTTCTCATATTCTATAGGACCCGCTCCAATAGGCCTATTGCCTTTCCATTGAGTAATCCAAACTTGGGCCACATCTTTCAATTGATAAGAGACAAGTTCGGCTTTTTCTATAAAAGTCACCCCCATAGCATTGACTATCTTATACACCTCATCCAAAAACTCTTGGGATCCTCTCCTACTTTGGAACCTAGAAATATCGGAGGATTCATCCTCACAAAGTCCCTTAACCTAGAAGCCATACTACTCTCAATAGCATTCACTCTAGGTGCCACATCTCTATTAACTTGGGTCATCATAGCTTGGGCTAAGGTTAGAAAAGCCGACCTAATTTCTTCATTAGTCATGGCCGGAGCATCAACTGGAACTTGGTTGCCTTGAGGAACTTGGTCACCTTGAGGACCTTGGAAATCTTGGGGAGGAACTCCCTCATTCACATTCTCCTCTTCCACTCTTCTTGCGGGCGTCCTTCTTGTATTCATATCCTATAAACACAAGATAAGGATTAGGAAAAGGACACTTATAGAGCTAAAATCTAAGGCACGACTTCAAGAATATGAAAGAAGTGTAACTTCCTATTGTCCTATAGCCTCTCGCGCATAGATGTGTCGCGACTCACACCGATGAACAAGACTCTACTAGACGTGGCCTGTGAGACATCAACCTAAAAAACCATTCCCAAAACCTTGTGCTCTGATACCATGTTTGTCACGACCCGAGCCTACACCCCAGAAGCGACACGACGTACTTGACCCCAAAGGGGTCTCATACAAGCCTCATAGCATATTCATTGCATAAGATACTTAGAAATAGTGCGGAATTTAAAACTTTTCTTTTATAAATCTAACAATTGAAAATATTAAAAAAAATGGAAGTCTATCATCTCACATGGCCATCTAAGCAACATACTTGAAACAAAATAGGGTCACGGCCCTTTACCATCAAAGTCTTAACAATAGTCTATTACATGACAAGAAAGGAAACATCTAAACACTTGTCCTCGATCTATGAGGACATACCACTTAGTCTTGGGGAACTCAA
>NW_006239153.1:647266-647636 GCF_000226075.1 Solanum tuberosum
CATCAAAGTCTTAACAATAGTCTATTACATGACAAGAAAGGAAACATCTAAACACTTGTCCTCGATCTATGAGGACATACCACTTAGTCTTGTAGAATCTCAATTCCAAGATTCACTAGAGAGAATCACTCAAATGCCGGAACCTACACTTGTAGTAAAACATGAAGAAGAATGGGTTAGCACAATTAAGTACTAAGCATGATAGCCAGGCAAAAACATACTTAAAAAGGACATTTTATTTGAAAGTCATGATATATGCCATTTTGAGAAAACTTCATCAACATAAGCATAAGAGGCATAATATTCAACCATAACCAACATACAAGTCATTTAACAACATTAGAACATAATCACATATAAACCATTACCT
>NW_006239153.1:649322-650420 GCF_000226075.1 Solanum tuberosum
TGATGTTTCCTCCTTTGAATTGTGCATTATTTTAATGTTGCATGCATGATGGGATGCTAGTCTTGAGTCTTGTGTCTAGAAACGTGCTTAGAATCTCATTCGAGGACGAATGATCTCAAGGGGGAGATAATGTAACATCCCGGAATCTAGTAGACTAAACTAGGGCTAAGTGAGAGGGCTAGTGCAACACTCCGTATCCGAAAAGGGGGAGAACTAGGCAAAAACTCAGCAGCACAGGCCCCACCCACGAAACCACCTACGGTCCGTAGGTGAGACCACGAGTCGTGGGTCAAGGAACCATGGTTGGCCAAAAAGTTCCTGACCATGGACAACGCCTGACCAGCACGGGCCGTGGGTCCATCCACGGTCTGTGGGTCATAGTCTGTAGGTCGTGGCCTGGGCAGTTATTTTAGGGGCAATTGGGTCTTTTTCGGTTTTAATTAAATCAAAGTGGTGTCGTTTTGCCTAAGTCTAGGACACCTATATAAGCATTTTTAACCCCTAAAACCCCTCATTCAAGTCATTCTCTCACATCACTCAAAAGAATTCCCAAAACTCCTCTCAAATATTCTCTCTCTAGAACTTGAAAAAGAAGGAGGAAGTTGGAGCTAGGGTTCAAGGAGAAAAGTTCTTCACACCAAATTCATTGGGATTCATTGTTAAGGTATGGTAGCTTTCATCCATGGATAGATTTCATCCATGGAGTCCCTCCAAAATCCCAATATCAAAGATAGAAATCCCCAAATGTTAGGGTTTGATTCCAAAGTCATGGGTTCCTTTCAAACTTGATTCTAATGATTGAATTATGTTATATTAAGCATGAATTGATGATTTCCTATGGTTTTTATGATGAATCCCCAAGAATCCATGAAATCCCCATATTTCTCAATTGTGATCTTATGATGTGGGTCTTTGTTGTTGAAAGAAGAATGTTATGAAGTTATGCATGTAGTGATTGTGTTACTTGAATTATGATGACATCCATGTCCTATGTTTGAATTCTATATGTGTTGATTGAATGTAAGCTTTTGTTATGACCCGAGCCTACTCCCCGGATGTAACACGGCGTACAAGACTCTGAAGAGCCGCATACAAACC
>NW_006239153.1:651100-652444 GCF_000226075.1 Solanum tuberosum
GCACCATAAGTCATAACAAGGAAGTAACTCATAATAGTATAGCATGCATCATCTCATTCAAGCATTATAAGTCACATTCTTCATTAGCTTCATTTCATTAAGAGAACCTTCATTCATTTAGACATTAGATCAACATTCTTCATTAACATCATCATAAGAGCACATTCATTACACTTAAAACCATAAAGGAACACACCACAACCTCTCTCAAAGCCTACTTGTGCAATGCATAGATGGCATCTCATACCACCACCCACACTAAGTAGTGCATTTTTAAGAAGCCATAGTTCATTAACATTCTTTGTGGGGGTAAGCCTTAACCTACATAGACCATGTGAGCAATTCATGGAATCCCGATGTCACCCTCATTGGATAAGGAATTCCTACTTGCCTAAGGTAGGACCATTAAAAATGGTGCGGAATTTAAAAACTTTTGTCCATACAATCGAAGTCTTTATTTAAAAGCAAGCGGAAGTCTAACTTTGTCTCACATGGCCATCTAATACCACTTGAATCAATAATAGGGTCACAGCCCTTCAACATAGTCCGAAACATAAAATGGCAGGAAAGAGACTACTAGAGACTCATATGTCCTCGAATCTTGAGGACCCACCACAAGCTAGGAAAATAGTCAATCCAAGCTTGAATCCAAAGAAATCACCTTAAGATCCGAAACCTACACTTTGTAAAAATGTATAAAAAATATGGGTTAGCACAAAAATGCACTAAGTATGATAGCCATGCAAAAATCATACTAAAAAGGACATTTTAGTTGAAAACCATGCATTTAACAAGTTTGAGGATCATCATGCACTTGTGGTATAAAAACATAAGGACATAAGTCACAAGCATATTCATCATGTAAGTCATTATAACACATTAGAACCATCATCTATGGTAACCCTAAGTTACACCACTTTGAGGCCACCATAAACATACTTACCATTCTTCATTCTCATCTTTAGTTAATACTCGTAGATAAGGAACCTTCTCATTTAATAAGTCAAGTCAAGGAAAGAAATTCACAATAACAATCCAAGTTAAGCATCATTAATACATATAGCCTTTATGTCAACATTCACATTAGCATCATTATGAGCACATTCATTCCATTAGACATTATAACATTAAAGAACACACTATGAATACTCTCAAAGCCTACTTGTGCAATGCATAGATGGCATCTCATACCACCACCCACACTAAGTAGTGCATTTTTAAGAAGCCATAGTTCATTAACATTCTTTGTGGGGGTAAGCCTTAACCGACATAGACCATGTGAGCGTATCATGGAATCTTGGTGTTACCCACACCGAATAAGGGATTCCTACTTGCCTAAGGTAG
>NW_006239153.1:652454-668754 GCF_000226075.1 Solanum tuberosum
CTTAAGTGGATCCACTAGCTAGACCTATGTGGGCACATAGTTATGGGATAGGGATATTGCTACTAGATACCCCGCCTTACCTAACGTATGGGGATCCATCTCAAGAGATTGTTACTAGATACCCCACCTCAACTCACGTATGAGTATCCATCTCAATCCATATCCACTCGGTGCTTAGCATTATTCCCCACGGAGTATTTGACATTCATTATTTTCATTCATTATTATGGGATAAGAGATTGTTACTAGATACCTCGCCTCAACTAACGTATGGGCAACTATCTCATTCCCAACATTCATTCATTGGAAAGCTCATAGATTCAAAGATGAGAATAGCCTTTCACCTAAGAATCCCATATCGTGCGAAAGTCCTTTCACAACATGTCATTATCATTCATCAGAGTACAATTGAGAATTGTCTTTCAATCAACCCATCATCATAAACATAATCATAGAAACTTCATTCATTATTCATTCATGAGTGTGTGTATAGGAGAATAACCTTTCACATAGATCATCATTATTCATAAGCTTTCAATACTAACACAATTCCATTCTAAACATGATCATTATTCAATCATTGAAATCACACACATATATTTTACATCATGATCATACATAGATCCTTCATATGTAGAGGTACAAGGAAGATATCCATCAATTCAATACCACAATATCCATAGTAAGTAAACACCTCCACCTTTCAAGTGGATTAATAGATCAAGCACAATTCTACTTCAATATGCAATTTGATCATAACTTTCCCTTCAAGGATCATAGTTCCAATTTATCAACGCACACTACAATTTACATAATTTCAACATTCTATATCCATATACACATAAACAATTTACATACTTCCATAATCAATCAATTCCCAATCTCACATCACAATTTAGGAATTTGGGGAAAAACATGGGTTCTAGGAAGAAATCATCTTAATTCATCTTTAAATCCACAATTCATTCATAATTCAATGCAATAATGCCTTTGAAAATCATTTGGAATCGAACCCATGCCAAGATTGAAAACTAGTGTTTTAGAGAAAACATTGGAAACTTGGAATCACTTTTGAGATTGGTTCCTTGAAAGAAACTAGGTCAAGGATGAAGACTACCATACCTTTAATGGATGAAATCCACGAAAATCCCTTGAACAACTTGAAGTCTTGACCTTTGAAGCTTGAAGTCTTCACCTCCAATGGAAGTTTCTAGAGAGAGAACCTTTGGAGGGGAAGAGAGGTTTGTAGTTTGGGTTTTGAAATAATGAAGTCTAAAATATGTTTTAATACTTTAAAAATCCTTAAAATACCATAAATAAATAATTAAAACCGTCCCCCAACCAAACTATACTTAAGGTGAATTTACTAATTCACCCCCAACTTGGCCGAACCAAGACAGCAAACTAGGTGGGGACTCACGACTCCAAATCACGGACCATGGTCTGGGTCACGCCCCATCCTGGTCAGCCGTGGTCCATGGTTGTGGCTTGGTTTTGAAGGCCTTGACCTATAGATCAAGACCACGAGTCGTGGTTTGACCTACGGGGCGTAGGTCCCATCCTTAGGTCCAACTTTTTGGACAATGTCTTGGTTTCTTGGGGTCTTGGGTGTTAGGCTTTAGGTTCCTCTTCAAGGACTCCTAGGGTGGTCCTTGGGGAGTCGTACCTTGATGTTTAACCCTTAAACCCCTCAACTATAGCTCGGGACAACATTTTACACCCTCAAACCCCACATCAACTCAAAGACATACTAGTCAGGCTCTAGTTTCACTTATTCATTTTACGGGTCGTTATAGAAAGTTCCAACCTTGATTCTCCCCCGGATTTGAATAGCCCGAGGATGAACCCTCCTCAACTCTAAACACTCCCCTTGCTCCTTTGGATTTGCCCACATTTTTTAACACTTGTGTTTGTAGCAGCTCCATTTGGGATAACATCTTATTGATGTTCTCATCCCTTTATTTTTCTTTATCAAGTTGTTCTTGAGTCATCCTAAAGAAAAAAGGCGAAACTTGATATTCTTGAGTATATCATGCTTAATTTATTTTCATCATGTCATTAACAAGAAACGAAGCCACCTCGAACGATTGCAACATTATTCCACCTCGAACCAACCGATCAGCTACTCTTTTATTTACCGAGTCAAGACTTTGATAGAAGTATTGTAGCAGCACATTGTTTGGAAGTCTGTGAGTCGGGCATTGAAATAGTAGCTTCTTTAACCTCAACCATGTTTCATGGATGGGCTCACCTTCCAATCGCTTGAAACCTTTAATGTTGTCTCTGAGTTTCATCATCCTTGATTGGGGAAAGAACCTTACATTGAATGTCGTGGTCAGCTCATCCCAAGATGTGATCGAATTCTTCGGTAACTCAGCCAACCATTTGCTGGCTTCACCCATCATAGCTAATGGGAATAGCCTGAGATGGACTGATTCTTGTGATACATTCTTGAATGAGAACGGACCACAAACATCTATAAAATTTTGCATATGCTCATGTGGGTCTTCGTGAGTCAACCCTCCGTAGAATCCCTTCATTTGAAGGCGACATCAAATGTCAGGGTAAGGGGTTTTTAGATCAGAAGGCAACCTCAACAATTAACTAAGGACAACCAAATAGGAGAAAAACACTTGGGGGATTGACAAACCAATTGCTAAGCTCAACTCAATGGGTGTAAATTGCTAACCAAAAGTGCTAAATCTTTATGGGTAAGATGAACTTTAGATGGGGCACTTTTCTCTCGAACAACTACCTCATTTCAATTGAGTTCTCTTGAACCTCAATATGCTAAACATAAAGACCAGCCCACAACCTCACTACATCCATTCTCTCAAACTGGATACATAGAATGAGTCTTGGGATTCACTCTCTCGAGCTGAATCCATCATGACCCACTAACTATGAGTGCCAACTTATCACTTTAGATTTTCACTTCTTTCTCAAGCAAGCATAAAACACTAAATTATATTGAAATAAATATACAATAGGATAGTCAAACCACAATGATAAGTTAGACCCACTTTGAATTAGCACTAAAATTGATAACAACTAACACTCATCAAGCCAAATTCAGCAATCAATCATATTGTCAAACCCCCAAGATTGGGGTTTTAGCTAATCATCATAAAAGAAGGAAATTCAGTACCTAATACATGCTCCATAGCTGGGTATTAAAGATCGAAGTTCTAAGATGAATAATATATTTTCTATTACAACACCCAATTGAAATATCTTGCAAAATTGCTTAAATTCAACAAGAATAATCTTTTGTTCTCTCTATTTCGTTTCTCAAAATGATTGGATGCCTTCTCTCTCTTCCAAAAGTCAAATTATATTTATCTGATACATGGATTTTTGGGGTTGATCGGCAAGGAAAGTCGGGCTTCGCCGACCAGTCGGTGACTCACCGATCTTCCTTGTCCATCGCTCTTTTTTCTTCACCTTTTCTTCCATCAGGCACTGTAACTTTAGGTGATCTAGATCGGGGTTGCTGATCACTTCTGCGATGCGCCCTTTAGTCCTTTAGCTTGCCATGAACTTTCATCTCGATCAGTGCGTTCGGCGATTCACCGATATGGAACACAGTTCACCCAAGTTTTTCTCATTTCAGGCACAGTGTACTGTAAAATTAGGCGGTATAGGAGAATTTTGGCGATTCGCTAAGTGCTCTTGGCGATCGTCAGGCTTGGTTTTCTCTTTTTCTTCAACTTATATTGCTCTTTTTTGCCTGTTAGTGTCTTTGCTTTGCTTCTCTATCCACATACCTGAAAATTAAGGCTTTAACATCAGTTTATGGCACAAATTAAGCATATGAGGGAACTAAATCTATATAAACAAAGCCCCAAATAAGTCCAAATCTAGGACTCATCAGTACACAATAGATTATCAGAGACGGTGACATATTGGTGTGAGCTTTATAAGGAGGATCTATCTTCTGACATCCTATACTTTTTCCATTGTTGTATTTCTAATTAGTCAAATTTTCCAGAACATTTGTAGAATTAGTCCATTTCAAGGATTTATTCAATTCATCCTTGGCTCAACTAAGATCCCTTTCTAACTGAGATTTTCTTTCTAGTGCAGTAGCTAGCTTTAACTCAGATTTTTGTTAAATTCTCTCTAAGTTCCAACTCAAAACTACTAAGCTTCTTCTTTCCATTTAGAGTAGTATCAGATTTTTCTTTGAGTTGCAGATTTTCAGCCTCCAAAAAAATCATATGATCATTTGAGACATTAAATCTATCGTTTCATCTTGGAAAGAGTCTGATTCAGAGCATTCTTTTCAGCAGTTAATTCATCTATTGAGTCTATCAAAACATCATCAAGCTTTCTTAATCTCTTGATGGAATATGTATTTATGTTTCTTTTGAAGTCAAGAAGGTTTACCTCTTCCTTGATGTCTTCATCATATGATTTTGCCATCAGAGAGAAAAGAGAGTCAAAGATGTATTCATCGCCTTTGACCACCAGCATAGATACATCTTCAGGGTGTTCTGATTCCTCTAAGTCACTCGAAGAGTTTCCCCTAGCAGCAAGAGCTTTCTTTACCACCTGATCAGCAATAACACTTTCTTCTTTCTTTGTTAAGGACCTGACCCCTACGCTTTTCTTTGTCTCCTCAGATTTGATGTAATCTTTGTACTCCAACTTGTGCACTGGACAATATCTAATGAAATGTCCTGATTTTCCACACTTGTTACACAAGTCATTAGCATTTGCTGATCGACTGGAGTTTCCTTTCTTCAAATAACCTCCATGTTGTTTGACAATTTTGTGAAATCTTCTAGTCAAGTAGGCAATCTCTTCATCATCTTCCGACAGATCACTAGGTGAGGCCTTGAATATCATCAAAACATTGAATTATAACAGGAAGCTAATTGAAATAGTCTAACAACTCAATAAAAGAATTATTTGAGTACATATAAGTGAAAATTTAAACTGAATTTCTGAAAAACCTCTACTAATATATGAGTGTCTTAGACAAGTCCCTAGCTCACTCCAACTATGTGAAACTTGAAGTAACCATACTGAAAGAAAGATAAAAATCATCCTCGAATAATGAGGACTCACCAAGGTACCGTTGTACTATGAAAAATTTTTCTAATTGCGGCCAAAATGATGAATGTTAAACCTATATTATCAAACAATATAAGTAGAAAGTATGCGGTCAGTACTTTGAATGTACTAACTATGAAGAATATTCATAATAAACATGATACCTAATCATATTGAATCTGTAAAACATGATGATACAATGAACAAGTAAAATAAAGGAAGCTGAGATATATTGATCCGTACATAAGTATAAGGTCATGAAATAAATGAAAATATAATTGTGAGAGATACTAAAGCTAACATAAACCATGTGAGATATTACATGGAATTCAGTGTACTTCCTCCACATCAAAAAGAGGGTGCCTAATACTTGTCATTGTAAGGAACCTAATAACTGAGCTAATGTGGATCCACTCAGCTAATTCTATCTGATACAAATTCTATGATGACACATCGTTCTAAGACTTATAGATTGCTATTAAAGGTCCACAGACATTGACTAGAAACCTTCACTCCTAAAATTCACGCGGTGCTAAGTATTTCTTCCAACGAAAACATGCATATTAACTGGAAAAAATAATAAACTGATAATATTAAATCATACTAATAACTGATACATATTTAATAGCTCATAAATCATGATAACTAAAATTATATTGAGTGATACTCTATCTGGAAGCATCTTAGATCATGATATCTGAAAATAATCTGGAAAATACTTTATTTGAAAGCATCTAAATCATGAAAATCTGAAAATTAGAGACATGCATCTAAAATGGCATAATTTCGAGACATGAAAATACTTGCATGCTATGGATTTAAGAAATTATCATTGAAAACGTGGAATTATAATTGAAATTATGAAATTCATGAGTAAAACATGAATTAGGACTGATCATGAAACTGATTTATAATGAAAACGCATGAAGATCGCAGAAAGTTCAAACTTGTAGGAACTATAAACTAGAGAAATTGGAGTTTTCTTGGGACTCAATGAGTGAAGGGATACTCATTGATGAAATTCCACATACCTGGAATAGAATCCTAGCATGAATTTCTTCAATGGAGACATAAAGCTTGGAACCCTTATTCTTGTTTTGTGAGAAAACTTGACAGAAGAAACTTTGATTTTGGAGAGTTAGGAGAGAATAAGAGGTTAGAGTCACTAATAATAACTTGATCCCACTTAGAATAGTCTAAAACGATGTTGTATAAGAATTTAAAAAGTGAGGAAAGACCAAAATAACCTGACTTAAAATTGACGGGGGTCATCTACGGATACCTTCCACAGACCGTACAACACTTCACGGACCGTGGAAGTGTTCATATATGAAAAGAGAGTTCCGGGTTCTGAAGGTCATTCTACTGATGCTTCTACGTTCCATATAGATCTGAAAGACAAAAATGTCTGGGTTCTAGAGCCTTGATTTACGACAGATCCATGGTTCGTGAAAGCATCCACGATCAATGAAAGAGTTTGTGAAACTGTCCTACAAATTACTTCCAAATTTTGAGCTCTGATCTAGGGATTCTATCACGGCTCGTGGTTTCTTTCACAATCTGTGTAAGGGTTTGTAAAAATCCCTTTCTACTGCTATCAGCCTTTCAGATCTTTTCAAGGTCTGATTTGGGCTTAGAAACATTTTGGGTGTTACAGAGAATGACCAACATCTCTGATTTTAATTATTCATGTGCCATAGTCTGGTTTGCTCGTTTGCCAAGCATGTATTTCACCCTATACAATACGGTTGATTATTCTTGATAGTTTTTGAAACTTATGAATATAAGTCATGTTTTATATTTGTTTATTAAAAAAGTAAAATACAAAATTTCAATTTCTTTATCTAGATTGACTTGACACAAAAATTTAAGAAAATAGAAAAGATTGTTAAATCTTATGGTATTAAATTAAAAACATATGGAATGTACCAAAATAAAATTGACCTGACAAAATGAAGTTGATTAAAATAATGGAAGAAAATAAAGTTATCATTTTTTTTGTCTGTAAGATACTAATTCAATGTGCTATAATGACTTGTATAGCGGATTAGACCTTAAGGGACCGTTTGAAAGCTAGTTAAGGCTTAGATTAATACGTGAATAATTTGGTTAAACACGCATTGATCTTTTATATTATTTGGTTTATTAATAGAATAAACGTTATTTGTGTATTAATTTTATACAATGTTTGGTTGGTAGGTTTCAAATGTTGTATAAAAGTTATTCATGTATTAATTTTATGCGTTATTTGGTTGTGTTTTAGTAATTCTACACAATTAATACTTACATAGCTCATGAGAAAATTTATCTATAATTTTATACAGGATAGAAAATGGAATACGTTACGTAGATTTTAATTATATATGAATTAAAATAATAAAATTATATATTACTCCTACTCTTTCTGTCCAATTTATATGACTTAGTTTCATTTTTAGTCAGTCCAAAAAAGAATGACACATTTTTATATTAAGTAACAATTTAACTTTAAAATGTCCATTTTACCCTTAATGAAATGATTTATAGCCACACAATTTTTTCTCAGTCATTTTAAACCACAAGTTTTAAAAGTCTTCATTTTTTTCTTAAACTCCGTGCAGAATCAAACTATCACATAAAATGGAACGGAGGGAGTATCAATTTACTTTAAAATAAATTCTTGTTTTTCTTCTTTTTATTTTTTTTGGGTTCTTTGTCTCTGTTTGCTTCTATCTTGGGGCTGTTTTTTGGACCAAACTATTGTACATTTTTTGTTTGAGTGTTTGAATAAATGGGCATTTAGCTCCAATCTTTAATTTTTTTAAAAAATAAAAATGATACCGCCTAAAAAAAGTACTTCCAATTTTATTTTTTTAAGGCAAAATGGTCTGGTGAACCCTTATACTTGTATTAGTTTGTATTATGAACCCTTCTACTTATCTATTGGTCAACTGAACCCTTATACTCCGTAAAACATAATATATCAAACCCTCTGACCATTGACCAGCCTTATGTGGCATTAAAATGATTGAGTTGGCACAAAAGCATGGCTACACGCATTAAAAGGGCAAGTGAAGATCACACTTACATTAAAAAATATTAAAATTATACAATAAGTGATTTTATAAAAGAAAATAAAATAAAAAATAATTTTCTTCTTCTCCTCCACCACACTTCTTTTCCAGCCATTATCATCTTTTCCAATCAACCCCTCACCCCATCCACGCTCCAATCTCCATTTTCCTTCTTCATACCTTGTTGTCATTCGTTTTCAGCAGATCCATCCCCCTTTTTTTTAATTTTTTCGATTCCAATAGAAATTTCAATTTTGTCTTCGACATAAAAGGCTAACACAGAAAGAAAAAGGAAAGGAAACAAAGAAAGATGACATTGTAGATCTTATAGTTTCAATCAAAAAATTCGGCGACACACTAGAATTTTCAGCGACCCATTTTGGATTTCTTCTCAGTCCCCGGTTTCTTCCCCACAAATCGACATCGAACTTTATGTTCTAATCGATCTTCAATTTGTCTAATTCATTTTCTCCTCTATGTATTGCTTGTGATTCCCAGCCACTATTACTACTGATTTCTTGGGCATTATGTTGTTGTCAGTTGTATATTTTCAAGATTCAAGATTTATTTTTAAGATTTTCATTCTCAATGTCCCTTTTCTTTTATACGAAGATAAATTTAAATGGAAGAAAAAATAAGGATGGAGGTGATGGTAATGGTGGTTGTGGATTGGGGGTGGTGGAGGTAAGTTGAATGGAAGGGAGAGGAAGGTGAGAGAAATATGAATTTTATTTGAAAGAATTATTTAACCTTCTATTTAGTATTTTAATTAATAATTTTAAAAAAGTTAAAAAAGATAATTATGACATGGTATTAATTTGTGTGACATGGATTTGACATGTCATCTATTCAATGGAGAGTGAGATACACACATGGTAGGAGGGGCTTAAAAATCATTTTTTGATTGAGTTTAAGGGTTTAGTTGGTAAAAGATTAAGTAGAAGGATCCACAATACAAACACATACAAGTATGGGGGTCGACCAGACCATTTTGCCTTTTTTTAATTATGTGTACTTTTAAACATATATTATTTGTTTACTTCATTTTTTTTTAAAGAGGAGTTGGAAGTCTTTCCACCTACAACTAATCGAGTCATTAATTAGTTTAAATTATATGGATATGAGTATTAATTATATGTTTTCTTAATGTTATATTGAACATTGACAAAAAACGATCGAGTCAGTCTAATTTGTTTACTTATTATTAGTAAATAATAGATATAAGACAACAAATTAAATATTGAATAAACAATAATTATATCTTATAAGTTCTACAAAACTAAATCCTACCTAAATAATATCTACATAACTAATACTCGTCTAACTAATACATGCATAATTTTTTTTTACATAATTAATAGCTGCATATTTTTAATCAGTAACCAAAAGTTTTTAATTCATTCAATTCACAATTAATAGAGATAAAATGATAAACTCACTATACCAATTATTATTTTCTTAATAAATATGTCAATTCAAAAATGGATAAGTAATTAGGGACCGAGGGAGTATCATACTTGATTTGACCTAAAGATAGATAGTGGAGAAATATTGTTCTCTTATGTGGTCCTTCATGGTTGGTTCATGTATAGTTTGCACAATAGAAGAGAAAGAGAAAGAGAAAGAGGTGAGAGAGAGGAAAGAAAGTAGTGTTAAATTGCAGCAGATGAAAGGTGTTAGCAGTGGGCATGGCGGCGTCACAGAGCTATACATTTAATGCAGCAAAGGTGAATCGACGACAAAGAATCCAAGTGAAGTGAAAGAGGAGAGAGGGGATATGCTAAAAAATTTCGTCGTATAAAGCTGCAAAGCAAAGAAAACACGGGCCCGGCCGGCAGTAATTAGTCAGTAGAAAAATTAGGATAGGTATAGGGTGTTGTTTAATTTTGGCAATGGATTTGCAGCCAAAATTGAGGTTAGATATAGGTTGTAGGAGTAGAATAATAATATGTCTTGGTTTTCCAGTAATTTGTTGGAGTTGAAGGAGATGTACAAGAATAAGGGTTTGCGATGTGGATTTTTCTCTGTGTATGGGTCCCCCTAGTAGTAGTAGCAACTTTGTAGGTAATTATTTATTGTTGATTAATTAGGGTTTAGGGTGATAATGATGAGGGGAGGTGGTAGAGATAGAGATGAATTAGGTGGAGGGAATATGATCAATAATTGTCAAGATTGTGGAAATCAAGCTAAGAAAGATTGTTCACATTCGAGATGTCGAACTTGTTGTAGAGGTAGAGGTTTACAGTGTCACACACACGTTAAAAGTACTTGGGTTCCGGCGGCTACAAGGCGTGAACAACAATTTACTAGTCAGTCTAAAAGGCCAAGAGATCACAATATGGCTGCACCTCGTTTACCCTCAGGTATCATTTTATTAATTGTTCAAAATCAAAATAGTACACATTCTATATAAGTAGTGTAGGGGTATTTCGTGTGATTATTGTTGGTGCAGAAGTGAGTTGTCCAGCAGTATTCCGGTGCGTGAAAGTGATCAGTGCAGTAGATGATAATGCACAAGAACAATATGCATATCAAACATCAGTGAGTATTGGAGGACACATTTTCAAAGGAATGCTTTATGACCAAGGTCCAGCTGGAGGAGAGACTTCTTCTTCTTCTGCACACCTCCACCAACAGGTTTCCATTAATGCTATGTTTGATCCATATCCACCTAATCTTTCCCCTTTCATGCCCCAATTCTTTCCACCCCCAAGACCTTAATTAATTAACTAACTCTTCATTTTGTAGAGAGAAACAAAATTGATTGTGTTATTTCAATTCCATCCATGTACTTTTGTTGTTTTATTGGAATTCCTAATTTTAATTATATTAATTACAATGTAAACTCCTAATTTCTTTTGTTACTAGTATATTTTGTGGCCGCATGAGAATGTGTGCAATATTGGTTTCCTCAATTATTCCTAGGTTTTTCTACTCTAAGCAACACTTTGAATTGGCTTTATGGTTGGTTCTGAGCTCGATGCTGCTTGCTTCTTTCTCCTTCATTTAATCACTTTATTCCCACCTCATCTGTTTACTTTTGGGCCCTATCTCTCATTCTGTGCTTCTTAAGTTTGATTGACACCAATATTTAACAAATTAAGGAAAACTTTTAAATTTTACTTATCAATAAAGATTGTGATGGACTAATGAATATCTTTCTGTTATTTCAAATTTATATCTCGTTAAAGACAAAGCAATCTTTATTAGAAAACATTTTACTCCATCTTTCAAAAATTAAGATACTGACATGCTCTAATAGATAAAGGATGATTTGTTGGTATGGAAATGCACTGACAATGTATATTAGGAGTATTTAATAATCTCTCCCTATATATTTGTGAAATTAACTTCTCTCTACTAAAGTAGACAAGAAAATTACACCCTAGTTCATTTTTAGAAATACTTATTTTTTAAAAATTTATTATTATAATTTTACATTTAAAGATTAATGATTTTTCAGCTTCTCTTTTTCTTTTTATTTTTACTTTTTAAAACATGTTTTACAGATCTAAGATTTTTTTTTTTTAAAGAACATTCATCAATTAAAGTTTGTTTTCAATTAATTTTTATATTGTTGATTGAATGAACAAAAAAGAGAAAATATAGTCTAAAGCAATAGAAGCACATGTCCAAAAAAAAATTAGGTTGAGAAGAAGACTTAATAAGTTATGAATAATTATTTTATGAGATTAATCAGTCTAGATTTTAAAAAGAAGAAAAAGAGAGTAAAAAGTTACTTGATGATTGTCTCAAATTGCTTGCTTTGATGGTGTTGATGGAGAATGATGTGATAATAAAGAGGACATTAAAGCGGTGAAACAATCCTTCTTATTTTTTACAAACAAATAAAATCTTAAACAAACTCGTATAATCAATTTAGAGTTTAATTTATCATATAATACTTTTTTTGTTATTTTTATTTAAATATTAAAAATATGTGATCATATTAAAAAAAAATAAGTATTTCTAAAAATGAACAATAAGGTATAATTTTCTTGTGCACCGGTAAGTGAAGAGAAGTTATCGGGTTTAAGATTTGTACACTATAAAGTCGGCAGTGGACCATAATTATCAACTACATTATTTATTTTATTTGAAATATTTTATGTTGAAGTGAGAGTTGTGCTTGATCATGTTTTTTGTCAAAAATATTTAGAATTTTAATTTGGTCTTTCGAAATATGGTTTGCACCCAAATAAAAAAAAACTAGCAAATTAAATTATCAACTTGACTAATTTAAATCTTAAACATACAAATGTGCTCTAAAAGAGTACTGTCTCTCTGTGTCTCATAGTAATAGTCACATGATGTCATACATTATCCTCTCCGTTCTATATTAATTGATCATCTTATTAAAAAATAGATATTTCACATTAGTTGTTCATCTTGCTAAATCAAAAAAATATTAATTTAATGTTTTCTATATTACTCTTGGAATTAGTTTTTTTTAAAGTGTTTACATTTACATTATTAGTAAAATTCTCAATAGGGTTTTTAGGAGTGAATTAGTAAAGTTATTTTCTACTTTATGATTGGGACAAAGGACAAATATATCCCGAATTATCGTAAATAGTATGCAGATATCCTACGTCATACTTTTGGGACATTGGTGTCCCGCTGTCCAAAAATTAGAGCATATATACCCTTCACTCTAACGGAAGACTAAATAGGGACACGTGGTGTAATCTTATCCATCGGATCGGTGGATAAGATTATGACACGTGTATGTCCGTTAGTATAAAGGGTATATATGCTCTAGTTTTTTTATGGCAGGGGCACCAATGTCCCAAAAATATGACGAAGGGTATCTGCATATCATTTATAATAGTTCGGAGGTATATTTGTCCTTTTATAATTTCTAAATCTACGTACGTATAAAAAGAAAAATAATCAAGTAATATGAAATAGAGGAAGTATCTCATATATGAGCTAATACATACTATCACCATATTTTGATATTGTTTGAATGTTTTATTCTTAAAAAAAAACATGAAATTTGGTTTCAACATAAAATATACTAATTAAAATGGGGTCATTTTTATAAAATAAAAAGTTTAGTGTAGAATTTGAAAAAGAAAAAATACAAGTAAAAGTGAAAAAAATAAAAACATAATTTTTGGGTGTTTCCTAAATTTGAAATTTTAATGGTCAAATGCCGAATTTATTTATTTTTAAAAAAAGAATAAATACTTATGAAGAATAGGTCCTAATTAAATATCTTACACAATGAAGTGTCATGCTGCAGATGATAATTAAATTCTTGGAGGAAATATTTGTTATAAGCATTGCCTAATAACTTGATAAACATGACAACTGACCTGATATTAACTATATTAGTACTAATGAAGTTTTTATGTATACAACTTAAGTTCATTCATATACTGATAGAAGAACAGGTAGGAAGAGAAAGTAGGACGTAAGAATAAAACATTTTTAAGCTATATGCTTTTAGCCTAATTCTTCTTCTGATTATCGATTTAACCTCTAATAAAAAAAATATACCTTAATTAAATTTCATCTGTTAAACAAGTTTAGTAATGAGCATAAGAGAGAGAGTGTATAAATAATTTTTATATGATTAGTGTCACTTAATTTGGTCACGATATTTTTCATCCAGTTTATTTCATAGATAAATCTTCAAGCTCAACGAGTTTTAATTTTAGACCTTACTCATGGATAAAAAACGAGAGTTAAAAGTTCAAATTAATTCATTTACAAGGTCATTGGGTGTAATTTCCTGGAGGGCGTGATTTTGGTTTGACTGAAAATCTTCTTTCATGGGATGTTCAGTTTACTTATTAATAAATAATTATTGTCTCAGTTCTATTTTATTTGAGTTACTTTGATTTGATACGAACTTAAAAAAAAGAAAAAAAACTTTAAAACTTGTAATTTAAAATAAATGATAAATATTTGTGTGATTATAAATTACTTCATTAATGAAAAAATAGATATTTAAAGATTAAATTATTACTTAATATAAAAATATATGACTATTTGTTAGATTAACTAATAATTAATAATGTGACTTAATCCCCAAACGCAAGGTGTAAACTTTCTTCTACCAGTTAAAGAGAAGCTTCGAGTTGCCTTGGGAAGACCGAGTACTACGCTGCACACTTTGTTGTATATCTAGATGCAAAACCCAAGTCCAACAAATCATACTATACGTGGCATTAATTATGTACCTTTTCTTTGTGATCAATTCACGAGACATATTTTTTTGGTTAGTTTTTTATTTTTAAAAAAAACACATCATTTTATTTGATACTCTCTCTGTCCACTTTTATTTGTCATGTTGCGCTTTTCGAAAGTCAATTTGACTAATTTTTAAAGTTAAATTAGATTACGTTAATTCGATATTTTTTTTAAAAAAATTAGATATTCAAAAACTATACAAAAAGTACTATAAGTTGCAATTTTTTGCATATCAATATGATGAAAATATACATCGTAAAATGTTGGTCAAAGTTCTTATTGTTTGACTCTAAAAAAGGAAACTATGACAATTAATTGTGGACGGAGGGAGTAAATATCTAGCTAGGTCAACATTTTATACATGTTAAGTTTCACTTATTTGACCATTTAAATGAAATTTCAAAAAATACTCTTGACATAAAATAGATTAAGCGATAAAGAGATGTCTGCTTCTAGCCTCATATTAATATTGATATTATGGAGGATTAAAAATATCTTTAGACTATGTGAAATGAATAAAAATACTCTCGGTTGATAATTTGATGCAAAAAATGCCATTATAATCAATATTTTGGTCTAAGAATACTATTATTGTTACTTAATGAGTCAAAAATTACTTCTAAATAAATATATATTTTTTCTTTAATCACATTCATTTCCTAATGATGATTTTTTAAATTATAAAATGTTTATCCACTTCAATCGGACAATATTTAAGAAATAAAATATTTTCTTTTTTATTAGAATTTTTTTTATCATTATCAAAATATAAATTAATGACGGGGTTACTATGCTTTTATATATATACCCTATATTGTTAGTTAAAAAAGTACATAGAGTTATTATGTATTAATTGTTAAAATGTGATTAAAAAGAAAAAAAATATTTCTTACTTATTTATTCATTAGAGTGTTCTTTTTAAAAGAAAAGAAACAAGAATAGATTTTTTTTAAAACAATATTTTTTAATCAGAATGCTCTCATAGTGACCCCATCATTTCTTTTTATTTAGACTATGATATTTTTTAATAAATTAGTAAAAAAGTATTTCTTAATATATTTTAAATTAAAGCAAGATAACTATTTTATACTTAAAATAAAAAACCATCATTAGGAAAAAAAGTTATTTAAAAAGAAAAAATAATAAATTTATTTAAAAAAATATATATATTGACCTATTAATAACATTACATACATTTTTTGACAAAACTATTGACCACTTTAGACAAAACTATTGACAACCAGAACATTTATAAACCAAATTATCCACTAAGGACATTTTAGTTGATTATTACTTTATATTTTTTGGATTACTAAGTTCACATTGTTGTCATGTAACTACCTATACTTATTTTCTTATTTCTTCAGTTTCATTTCAAGTGATAAGATGTGGGTAAGGGGAATTTTTAGTGTGAATTCAAATATAAATTTCATTTTTTTATAGATTAAAATTTATATATGTAAAAGCTATATAAAAATATATAATATAAATTAAAATAATTAGCAATTTAAGTTTATAGGGAGTTGAGTGCTAGTTAAAGAGAATTCAATGATTTTGGATCGTACAACGTCCAGGCACATATGTTCGTCTTCCTTTATTAATGCTTGACATTTGGGGTGTGTTTGGTATGAAGGAAAATGTATTCCATAGAAAATGTTTTTTTCAGAAAATAAGTCTATTTCTAACTTATTTTCTCATGTTTGATTGGAGAGTAGAAAATATTTTCTGGAAAATATTTTCTAATGTTTGTTTGGTGAATAAAAAATAGTTTTCAGAAAATATCTTTATATTTTTTGACTTGAGACTAAAAAAATACTCTTTAGAAAAATAATTTATGATCCGAAAATCAACCCCGATAATTAATCTAGGACTCGACCCCGACACCCAAACTTGGACAAGACCCCGATGACCGTTCCAGAATTAGACCCTAAGATTTGACCCAGGAAAAAAATTGACCGGCTGGCCTGGGTGGGGGTGGCGCGTGGGGG
>NW_006239153.1:668850-669610 GCF_000226075.1 Solanum tuberosum
TTGGAGGGAAGGGGCAGGGGTTGGGTGAGATAAAAAAATCTTAAAATTTAAAATATTTTTAAAAAATAATTCTTAACTTTTTTATTTTATTGTATGATAGGGGGGTGGGGGGAGGGTTTGGGGGTAGGAATAAAAATATATTTGAAATTTTGACTTTTTTTTTGGAATAGGGAGGGTCGGGTATGGAAAATGTTTTCTTTAATCTTGGAAAGAAAGTGATTTTCCTTAGAGGAAAATTAGTTGATTTGAAAAACATTTTCCAAATATTTTAAGCCAACTAAACATGAAAAAATTGGAAAATATTTTCTAGAATATGTTTTCCTCCATACCAAACACACCCTTGGATAATGATTTTTTTAATTGAAAAAATAGCGTACCTCAATCTTATGCTTTTTTTTGTTGAACACGTATGTGAGCTTGATGACAGTTCATCTAGGTAAAAGGGCATTTTCTAAAGAAAAAAGTATTGAAAATATTCTTAAACTTAGCGTGAAATATTACTTTAGTCTCTCAACTATTGACAATCTTTAAAAATTATCTACTTGATTAAGTAATTTAAAAAGTCCCCTCTTATGCTACATGTCATCTACCGAAGAATATTTTTGGAATTTTCTAGCTAACATTCTCATCTCCATTCCCAATTTGCTATTGATGAAATTATAGAATAAAAACAGAATTTTGGGGGAGAAGAAAAGAATAAAATTGTGATATTGGGAAAAGCCTATGTTGGGGAGGGGGGGGGGGGGGGGGGTTTACCTGC
>NW_006239153.1:669771-690145 GCF_000226075.1 Solanum tuberosum
GGGGTGCGCACCAAGTAATGAATGAGGAATAAGCTAAAAAGTGTATAGAGTATCATAAGCATTTAGTGAACTGATGGATGAAAGAATAAAAAAAAGGAAAACAAAAATTTGATGCTAGTTCGTGCTGTGCACTTGCATCATATGAAAAGACAATAGGTATTCGACTGATTGGTTGATGTCATGAAGGGAATAAATAAGGTGATATCAAGTCGATGATGTGAGTGGTTTGCTCAAAGTGAAATGTGATAACATTAGGGAGGTTTCTAGGTCAGTTTAACCAAATGATATCCTACCCTCTGCTTGAGCCTAAGTTTAACCCACAAGTCCTTGGTGATTTTAGGCTATGACAATATACATTAGTGGTGATTTACATACCGATCAATCCTATGATTTAATGTGTATGCGCTTGAATTCCTTTGTAAGAGTGAGTGTATTTGTATGATCTTTAATCACTTTATGTGATATTCATGATTGTGAATGAGATTATATCTTGTGTGAGTGACATTAGATCCTTCAAGTAATTAGTGAGGTCTTCATTTCATTGAGTTGTATGAATGCAATAAATTTGTGTGAATCTTCAGCAAACGTTAAAGGTTAATCCCATGCCTTGAGATGCTTTGAAATTGTGTTTGGAATAAAATATTGTCCCTAAATATTGCTAAGAATTGATTTCAAATGAGAATGCTTTTAAACGGGGAAAAGACAAATATACTCCAAACTTTCGTAAATGATATGTATATACCCTCCGTCATACTTTTGGGACATTGGTTCCCCCGCCGTCCAAAAAACTAGAGCATATATGCTCTTCACTCTAACGGAAGACTAAATAGGGACACGTGGTGCAATTTTATCCGTCAATCCGATATTTTATAAGTGTCGTGTCTGTGGATAAGATTATGACACGTGTCCCTATTTAGTCTTTTGTTAGTATAAATGGTATATATAGTCTAGTTTTTAGACGGCAGGGGCACCAATGTTCCAAAAGTATGACAAAGGATATCTGCATACCATTTACGATAATTTGGGGGTATATTTGTCCTTTTTCCCTTTTAAAAGAATATAAACTTTGCCTTATGATGATGGTGGAAATAATTGTGAGTTGTCTTTATATAGAGTCTTTTGTTTTGTAGTTTGAGTCATAGTTCATAGTTATAGATATCCTATATCATGTAGGGATGCCCATCAATTCTATGTCTTGTGAATGTTTTGCTAGAGGACAAGGTATAGTTCAAGTTTGAGGGTTTCATGAGTTGGTATTTAACAAACTTATTAGACTCTTATTCGTGAATTATCAATATATTTTATTGCTAATGGAGGGAATTTTAGGACCTTATTTTCTTGTATACAAGCATTTCTTGGAAAATACAGGTTAAAGGATTTAACACAAAAAATCATAGAACACACCTGTGAGGAACTGGCGTCCAACAAAAAATGAATAGGCATTCCACTAAAAGAGAAGAAACTGTCTAAAAGCACTGCACCTAACAGATGAACTAACGGTTCCAACGCACGCATTTCTAGAATGGAGTGCAATGAAATTGTATCTCAATTAGTGTTGGACTCTTCTACATTGGCGTTCTACCTGTGCAGTACAAGTGAGATACGAAAGTTTAATGAGAAAATCGTACTTGATGTTGAAAATAGGAGTGTGCAAAAATCGAATCGACCAAAAAATCGAACCGATCAAATGTTATTGGGTTATTGGGTTTTTAATGGGTTTATAAAAAAAAGTTATTGGGTTATTGGTTCGGTTTCGATTTTTACTATTGGGTTATTGGGTAAATCGATAACCCAGTAAGACGATAGTTATTTACTACTTTACCCTTCCTAAATATTAAATATTAATAATTTAATGCACAACTAGATAGTATAACTATATGTCTATATCTGATTTTCAGTATCCTACTTACCACTTTGTCTTTACTTTTTATTCTAAACCTAGAGAGTAAAATTAGGGTTAGCAATGAGCCAACGGAGGCGGCAATAGCTAACAACGACGATAGTAAGGGCTACGCGACGATGAGGATTTTCTACCCTTTTCTAATTTCTCTTCTTCTCTATATCTATCCTTGTATAATTTCTCTTCTTCTGTAATCTCTATGTTTTTCTTATTTATCCTCTTCTCCATACTCAACTCCTCCAAAAAAATTGATTTCGCTCTTAAATAATGAATCCGGCCATAATCAAACACCCTAATTTAGGTTAAATTTGGTAAGCATTTGATTATTTTTCTTAAGAAATTCTTTATCCTTTTCAGCAATGTTGAAATCTTCCATTAAGAAATCTCTTTAGTTTACAACAAGAGTTTCAACTCCACATTTAGTTTCATGATTGCTGCCTGATTATTGTCTAAATCATATTTTACAGAGATGTACATATGGCTGAAAATATTTCAACTGATGAGGTGCTGGTCCTGGGTGATGAAAGTATTAATTCAAATGTTATTCGTCAAACACAATTTGTTCTGTCAAAGGTTACAAAAGAAAGAAAGAAAAGGTCTCGAGCATGGAATCATTTTGGATCATTTGTTGATGAAGAAGGGAATAAGAAATCAAAGTGCAAGCATTGCGGTCAATATTATTTTGCTGATTTAGTTTAAAATGGTACAAAGGCAATGCTTACTCATATGTTAACATGTACAAAGATGCCTAAAAGTGTTGATAAAAGTCAAACTCAAATAGGCTTTCAATCTGTTCAGGGAGGGAATACGAGTGATGTGGTTGTTGTTTCCTGGAAATTTGAGCAAGAACAATATAGGAGAGCTTTATGCCACATGGTAATTGTGGATGAACTACCTTACAAGTTTGTCGAGAAGGAAGGTTTTAGAAACTTTATGAAAGTAGTGCAACCTCATCTTAAGATTTCTTCTCGTACCACTAGTCACACGTGATTGTTTTAAACTTTTTGATGAAGAGAAGCAAAAGTTGAAGAGATCTTTTGGAGAAGCACGACAAAGAGTATGTCTGACAACTGATACTTGGACCTCTTTGCAACAGATTAATTATATGTGTATCAGTGCACATTGGATCGATAATGAATGGATTATGCATAAGAGGATAATCAACTTCTGTCCAATTTCTAGTCATAAACACTACAAGAAAACTGCCCAATAGCGAAGGGAAAATTGGTCGCTATAAGTAAGAATCTGGTCCGAAAAAGGACAATAGCGACCAGCTGAACTTGTCCTTATGGCCTTAGTCGCTAAGGACCTTTAGGGACGAGATTATCGGGCCGGTCGCTGATTCTTTTTCGGGACTAGTATAATACTGGTCCCTAAAATACATTTAGGGACCATATATCTGGTACCTATTCGCACATATTGAAATCGAAATTATGGTCGTTAAATCATTTTGCGACTAGATTCTAGTTGGTCCATATATCATTTTAGGACGACTTCTATGCTGGTCCATAATCATTTTGCGACCAGTTTGAAATTGGTTTGTAAATCAGTTTGCGACCAGTTTTTAGCTCGTCAATAAATCAATTTACGAAAACTTTTAAGTTGGTCCCTAAATCATTTCGGGACCATTTTGAAGGTGATCCATAAATCATTTCGCAACCATTACAGATTTCCTACTCAAAAGGATTTTAAGGATTTACAATCTAGTCCTTAAATCACATTGCATTTGCACCTAGAAAATACGATAATTAATATAAACTTGGTGCTTTCATATATAATATATAATGTAATTACAAAATAAGGTGAGTATAAGGCATCTGACTATATACAACAATGAGGTAAGCTAGTAACAATATTGTGAGCATGAACGCTTAGCAAAAAAATCATATACTAGCCTTAAACTATAATCCAAAGTTGTCTTCACCTTCCCAGCAAAAAATGGTCAATCTACATGTTGTTTAACATCGGCTTTTTGCAAATTTCAGCATCCAAAATCTGTAAAAGAAATAAAACTTTCATTTAGAAGACCTATATATAAAGATAAACAGAAAGATGTGATTAAATCAAATAACAATTTCTGCAGCATCTGTAACACTAATTGCTGCAACAGTTGAGATTTTGGTCGCCATTTTTTGTGGGAAATTGTTGTACACAATACAGTGGTAGCAGTTGCAACACTAATTGCTGCAACAGTTAGAACTTTGTAGGCTATTTTATTTTAGGAAGTGTTGAACACAATATTGTCGTGATCAAAGATTATAGAAAATAAGCTCAAGGAGAAAGGTAGCACAAGGATGGAAATGGGAAGCAAATTATGAACACAGTGATAAGGGTATAATCTGGTTGATTTGGGATCCTCAACTAATTGAGTGCATAACTTTGAACAAGGCTGAGCAATATATACACGGCAGAGTAGTTGTGAAGAGGAACAACATGAAGTTCCAATTGGTGGTGGTTTGTGGCTTGCATACTATTCATACTAAACTTAAACTATGGGAAGATCTGAGAGGGATTTCCACAAGGACACAAGAACCTATGATATGCATCGGAGACTTCAATGTTATTCTCTCAGGTGAAGATAGACAACTAGGCAATCCATTTCAAAAGGGAGAAATAAGGGACTTTAATGAGTTTATGCTTGATACTGGTATGTCAGAATTGAAATCAATTGGCAGAACTTATACATGGTCTAATGGGCGTACTTGTAGCAAAATAGATAGAGCAATAGTGAATGGTGAATGGATGCTGAATATGATTCAAATGGAGGTCACTGTAATGAATCCAGGTACTTCTGATCATTCCCCTTTGAGTTTGGAGTTAGACAGACAAAGAAGATGCAGTCACAAGGCATTTATGTTTTTCAATTGTGTTGCTGAGCATCCAGAGTTTTTACAACGAGTGATATGAACGATATGAACGACATATGGCGAATGCTAAAAAGGGTGAAAACAAACCTTAAACAACTCAACATCATGGAGTTTAAAAAAGTGAGTAACAGGGTCAAAGATAGCAGAGGTCAACTGCATAGTCTACAAGAGAGTATGAGGGATCCTAGAGCAGTAGCCCTCAATAGACAGCATGAAAGGAGTTGCAGCTACAATTGGAGAAATGGAGAAAGATTGAACAAAGTGTTATTCAACAGAAGTCGAGAGTACAATGGCTAAAATTAGGTGATGCAAATACTGCATACTTCTTTGCTAACATGAAGAACAGGGTGGCTAAAAATACAATTACATGTCTCATGACCTCAGAAGGCATTAAAGCTCAGATGCAAGAAGTTATTGAATTGGAAGTTAATACATTTTATAAGGATCTGTTGGGCAAGGCTGCTCAGAATATACCTAGTGTGAGTACAACTGTCATGAAGAATGGAAATACATTAAATAGGGAGCAGCAAATACAACTAGCAATCAAAGTGACAAGGGAGGAAGTGATAATAGCATTGCAAGGCATACATTATATGAAGGCTCCTAGATATGATGGATTCAATGCTCATTTTTTTAAGAGGGCTTGCCCAGTAGTAGGAGAGGATATTATAACTGCAATATTATTGTTTTTTGAAACAAGAACTATGTACCCACCTATTAATTGTACATCGGTGACTCTAATTCCAAAAGTCGTCAGTCCTACAAGAATTGGGGAATATAGGCCTATTTCATGTTGCACAGTACTGTATAAGATCATTTCTAAAGTGATCACAACAAGGTTACAGAAGGTGATGAGCTCCATAGTTGATCCTAACCAGTCAGCATTTGTACCAGGGAGAGCAATCAATGGCAATATCATTCTAAGCCATGAACTAGTGAAAGGTTATGCTAGGAAAGGTATTTCTAAAAGGTGTATGGTGAAGGTGGATATGAAGAAAGCTTATGACTCTCTTGAATGGAGCTTCTTGGAGAAAATTTTATATGAGATGAAGTTCCCGGTAGTGATGATCAAATGGATTATGCAGTGTGTTACTACTGTATCCTACTCATTTCAGGTCAATGGAAAAGCTACAAAGCCATTCCAAGCTAGAAGAGGAGTTAGACAAGGGGATCCCATGTCGCCTTTTCTCTTTGTATTAGCCATGGATTATCTCACAAGGGTCTTAAAAAGCCTTCATACTAACCATGAGTTCCATTACCATCCTAGGTGTAAGAGACAAAAAAATCATCCAACTTAGCTTTGTTGATGACTTGTTGATGTTCTGCAGGGGAGATATAAAGTTTGTGAGCTATCTACATAAATGTTTTATGCAATTTTCAGAGGCTTCAGGACTGGTGGCAAATGTAGATAAAAAGCAGTGTGTATTTTGGAGGAATCAAACAGGTTGTTCAAGGCCAAATACTACAATAGCTTCAGTTTATCAAAGGAGAATTGCCTTTTAGATACCTGGGGGTACCCTTGAGTACTAAAAGAATATCTATATCCCAATGCAAGCCTCTTATAGACAAGATGTTGAGTAAAGTCAATAGCTGGACTACCAAGTTTCTATCCTATGCTGGAAGGGCACAATTGGTTAAGAATGTTTTGTTTACCATGCAGATATTATGGGCACAAGTTTTTGCCTTGCCTAAGAAGATCCTACATGCTGTTGAAAGTATTTGTAGAAGGTTTCAGTGGACAGGGAATGCTGAGGTTTCAAATGAACAGACTTTGCTGCTTATGGATCAATTCTCTATTAGAAATGTTTATAAGAAGATGAGACGAGATATGGGGAAAGTGGAATGGATAGTTACTAGAATGTGATGTTTGGTAGAGCTTGGGGCTGCTTGTCCAAGCCTACTGGAGGATTTTGTTTTGGATTGTTCACTTTGGTAATAAATTTTACTTACCAAAAAACTAATATCATCATATGAGGTACTCGACGACTACACAAGTTAGAAACATATTGTCATAAAATAGTGTGAGTTTCCAGTCAGCTTAATGTTGCTATGACGATTGTACAGTAAAACATCAAGAATTACTTATATTGTGACGAGTAAATTGTAATCGCAAACGAAAATTTACAAGGAACAAAACTTAGTCAAAAAGTTAAAGTTAAGAGAGGAAGAAGAGCTTACATGTTCTAAATGAGTTTGTTATCATCACTTGAAAATCCTTAAATAGCCAAAAGTCAATTTTCTCTGTAAAATTTTATCACGAGTTAGCTTTGAAGAAGCAGAAATTAGAAGAATCTGATATTGACAGAGCTCTTCGCAATATTTTCTCCATTAGAATGAGGTTAGTACTATTCAATAGTGATCCAAATTTATAGACTATTTATCATTCTAAAATTTATCAAACGTGCAAATATATTTCAAGATAAAACAACCAGCAATTAATAGCTTTGCTACGCAGAACCAGAACAATAAATTGATGTTTCAGGTAAGTTTTTACTCACATGGTATAATCAAGGATCCGAATAGTCATTCTCTTGAATTGGAGGCTGATAATTAGGGTGTTGCGCTAAAAAAAATTCTTTTAATTGCTCCAGTTCTTTCATCTCATTTTGAAAGTTAGACATGCAATCCTTCAAAGACTGGTTTTCCTTTTGAGTTGAACGTAGCTCAGCCAACAATTCAGCTTTTGAGGAAGTCCCACCTTTCAAATCTCTTGCTTTTACTCCACCTCCAAAGCCAAATACATGACTACGACTTTGAGGTCCAAATCATTTCTCAACAATTTCTATGCTAGAAAGTGATAGTTCAGACTCCACCAATTCTTGAATTTGAGCCTACAAAGTGTATAGAGGAATTTTTTTTCCAAATCCCATAATAACTAAATGTTAAGAACATGTTCAATTAACCAAACGCACATGCTTCTCGATTGTTTCAGAATCAACTAGTGTGTTATTCTTCTTGCGAGTCTCGTAAAAGATAGTTGCCAAATCTGGTGGATTGCCATCTTTTCCGCCCTTTACATAAAAGTAAACATGTCAAAGAATGGTTCATCAATATTAAGCCAGAAAAAGATTTAATGATAACACCTTTTGATAAATAATCTCTCTAATTGGCTTGCTACCAATATGATGAAGCATCTTTAGCTTAGCTCTATTTATTGCGTTTCTATTGCTTCTCGCCTATATTTGAGTAACAACATTAAATTCAAATGTTATAAATAAATTATCAAAATGAAATTAATATGTCAAACCTGAAAATCTTTTGAAGTAAAATGTTCTTTTACCAACCACTCCCATTTCTTCTTTTCTACCCCCTTAGGCATATTCTTAAGAGCCTCTTGGATAGGCTTACCCTTCACATACTTTTCATGCAATTGACCTCTCCATTTATTCCATAACTCTTTCATCCATCCCAAAACATGATCTCGATGACTATTCATGTCATCACTATCAAATTTATCCTACAATGTATCAAATTGAAACATGAAGGAGCACACTAATTAAGCAGCGAGAATTGTATTAAGAAGAGAGTAGCCCAAGAAGAAATTGAATTACTTAATCCAATTACCTTAACAACAGCCCACATGTGATTTAGCTTTTCCTCCTTAATGTGTTTCCATGATGATACTCCCAAACGGACATATATTACGATCACAAACTATTTTTCCCAAGTGCCTCGAAAATAGATTACTATTCTTCCCAACTATTCGATTATTGTAAAACTGTCACTTTTAGCTTTTGTCCAATATCAAGCGATGCAACTTCTTTGCACTTGTTACTTCCTCGAACTTTTTTATCCATTCAAGTAACACATGAACCTACATTTACATAATTTATAAATGGTAGAAAATATTGTACATATGATAAACTTGTGATCAAATAGATTTCAGAAATGAAAGCATACTTGTTTCAGCTGTTTGGGCAGACTGTTTAACTTGATCAATAGGAGAAATTGGAATATCATAATGCAAACTCTCATTCTCATGAGCCAAGGAAGTTTTATTTGTTGTTCTCAATCCTTGAGAAAAACCTAATGCAAGAAATTATATCAGTAAAAATACTTGAATTAAATTATATTAAATTTGAAAAAAATATATATTTAAGAAATCATACGTGTTTCAAATGTTGGGGTAGACTCCATAGCATCATCAGTAGAAAGAGAAAATGCAACATCAGTTTGCATATGCTCTTTCTCAAAAGACAAAAACTTTTTATTCATTGTTCGCAATCCTTGAGAGAAACCTAATGCAAGAAATTGTATCAATAAAAGTACTTGAATCAAATTAAAATTCAAATTACTGAAAAAGAAAAAAATTTAAGAAATCATACTTGTTTCAAATGTTGGGGTGGACTCCATAACATCATCAGTAGAAAGAGAAATTGGAACATCAGCTTGCATATGCTCTTTCTCAAAAGCCAAAAACTTTTTATTCATTGTTCGCCATCCTTGATCAGCAGAAGGTCTTGACATATTTTGACTAACATAACGATCATTTTGATTGAAAGATCTCCCCTCATTTTCAGAATCTTCAATTGAGCACATAGATTTAAGCCCTTGATACTTCCCTTGAGCACCTAGTGCAAGAAATCATATCAGATAAACATTAACAATAAATTAAATGCAATTCTAAAACACAACAAATTATTGAATCATACTTGATGAATTTGTTTTGATGTATTGCATAAGTTCATCAGTAGATGAAAAAGATGGAATATGTCCTTTCTCAACACTCAAGTAGTTTTTGTTCATTGTTCACACTCCTTGACCATTAGACATAGATTTAAGACCTTTTCCTCGCCCCTTTGCAACCACACCTAGTATAAGAAAATCGACAATAAAAAATTAGTATTAAAATTCCTCGTACAAATTAATAACACAAATAAAAATAAAAACCCATACTTGTTTCAGTAAATTGATTGTACTACATAACTTGATCAGTAGATGGCGAAAATGGAATATCAATTCTTGACACCCCTAAAGACAACATAGATTTAAGCCCTCTTCCTCGTCCCTTTCCTATAGCACCCGGTGCCACACATGCATATTTGGTAGTAGCTTTCACCCTAGATGCCACCTAATTTTCATCCTTGGATGGTTTCATATCAAACCTACCAAAAAACAAAGACAATCTGTTAACAATAAAAATGAAAAAACATTCTAAAAATCATATACTTGGCAAAAAAAATTAAGACACTATAAAAATAATGTACTAACAAAAATCATGTATCAAAATGTATAATAATGAATATGCTAAAGCTTAAGGAGATACTTCACCTCAATCATTCTTTTTCGTTTATTTTGTGAAGAATTTTCTAAATCTTCAAATTCATTGTCTTTTTGTTGCACAATTTCTTAGGAATCACGAGGTTGTACCTTTCTCGCTACACACCAACCTATATTGGAATTATCATTAGCATAAAATACTTGAGAGGCTTGATCAGCTAATACAAAAGGCTCATTTATTTTCAGAAATCGCCCCCAATTTACACTTACAATGCCATACTCATCTATTTTCACTCCTTTTGTCTTATCTTATGCATCAAACTATTTACATTCAAACAAAACAACTCTTCTACCCGTGACTTGCAATTCAAGAACATCGGTTAAAACTCCATAGTAATCAATGTTGTCACTATGTTTATCAGTTTCACCAACAACAACCACACCATAATTTTGAGTCCTTAATTTTTTATCATAAGCTTCTGCATGGAATCTATATCCATTGATAATGTAACCATTATAATGTAATACATATTTAGTAGGACCACGTGAAAGTGCGAGGAGATCTTCCATGATCTGACTATCATCTTTTTTATGCAATTGTGCAACCTATCAACAAGATAAAATTGATCACTTCTAAATGAGTAACTCAATATTAGATTTCCAAATTTGATGTGTGTATATTACTCACCTTATCTTGAAACCATTCAATAAATTGTCTGTTCCATTCATCATCAGACAAGTGTTGAGTAGAATCTACATGAATTTGTGCAAACTCTCTACAAATTTAAATTGAACCACAAATGTCATACAAAAATATAATTCTAAAGAAACAAGGCAATGAAGTGGTAGAACTTCATCGCAATTCTTCAGTATGTATCTATGTGCTTGCTCTAATTCATTTTCTTCAAGATCACGCTGTTTTGGAGCCCCCAATGTTTCTCCAGATTGACAAAATAGAGATAATCCTCCATCGGATTTTTTCAGACCACGATCATAGTTTCATTCTGGCCTATTAAATTTTGTGTCAATTGTATGCAGATACCTTGAACATAAATTCATACATTCATTTGCAATGTAACCCTCTGCAATACAACCTTCTGGCCAAGCCCTATTACCAATGAGAGATTTCAAAAAATATAACCATCGTTCTATAGGATACATCCATCGATACTGGACAGGTCCACCAATCATAGCTTCATTAGCTAAGTGAATAGGCAAGTGCACCATGACATCAAAAAATGAAGGCGGAAATACCCTTTCTAACTTGCAAAGAGTTATAGGAATTTGAGCTTCAACCTGCTCCAAGTCATCAATCCTTAATAACTTAGCTCCAATCATATTAAAAAATAAAGACAATTCAATTAGTGGTTCACACACTTCTTTGGACAACATACCACGTAGTGCAAGAGGGAGTAAATGTTGGAAAAGAACATGGCAATCATGACTCTTTAAACCAGAAATTTTGTGATCTTTCAAGTTAACACACTGAGAAATATTGGATGAAAATCCATCTGGAACCTTTAAATTCTTCAAAAACAGGTAGAAATTGTGCTTTTCTTGTGGAGATAAGGTGTAACATGCAGTTGGAACTTCATATTTTTCACTTCTTTGGATAGGGTGCAACTCCGGCCTTATATTCATTTCTTTCAAATCTAGCCGAGTATTAATAGTGTCCTTGGTTTTTCCTTTGGCATTCATAATTGTCCCCAAAATATTATCACATATATTTTTCTCAATATGCATAACATCCAAATTATGTCGCAACAAAAGAGACTCTCAATATGGAAGTTCAAAAAAGATACTCTTCTTGTTCCAATTATCTTTTCAACTATCATGTGATATTTTGATTCTTTTCTTTGGTTCCTTTGTTATTTGCAACCCTTCAAGATCTTGAACTTGATGAAGAATCTCAATACCAGAACGTTTTTTCGGTGGGAGCCTCTTCTCTTCTGTACCATCAAAGGACTTCTTATCGTTCCTCGATTTGTGATTACGAGGAAGATAATGACGATGACCCATAAAACTTTCTTTCTTACAATTGGCCAATCTGATTGAGGAAGTATCTTTGTTGCAACATGGGCATGCCAATTTTCCTTTGGTACTCAATCCAGATAAATTTTCATATGCTGGAAAGTCATTGATGGTCCATAACAAAGAAACATGTAGCTTAAAATTCTGTTTGGTTGATGCATCAAAGGTCTCAATACCAATATTCCATAGCTCTTTCAATTCTTCTATTAAAGGTTGAAGATATGTGTCAATTGCATCACCTGGACTATCTGGACCAGGAATAAGCATGGACATGATAAAGTTTTCTTGTTTCATACACAACCAAGGTGGTAAGTTATAAGGAATAAGTACCACCGGCCAAATGCTATATGAGGTTTTTGCATTCCGAAATGGTTGAAAACCATCACTCACAAGTCCAAGTCGAACATTACGAGGCTCGGCTGCAAATGAAGGATGAAGTTCATCAAATGATTTCCATGCCATTGAATCAGCTGGGTGCCTCATTATTCCATCATCAACTCTTTCGTCATGATGCCATGTCATTAGAGAAGATGTCTTTGAAGACATAAATAACCTTTGAAGCCTAGGTTTTAATGGAAAATAGCGTAAAATCTTTGATGCAACCTTTTTACCCTTTTTGTTCTTTGCTTCCCCGTTACGTTTATCGACTTTCCATCTAGATTCACCACAAACTTTACAAGAATCAAGTAAGTTATCCTCCTTCCAATATAACATGCAATCATTTCTACAAGCATCAATTCTTTCGTAGGAAAGCCCAAGATTTCGAATTACCTTCTTTGCCCCATAATATGTATTTGGCAAATCGGCTTCATCTGACAACAACTCCTCTTTTAACATTTTTAACAACATTGTAAATGACTCATTACTCCAACAACCCATACTTTTTATGTGAAGCAACTTAATCAAAGTTGAATGTTTTGAAATTTTTGAACCTTGATACAGTGGCTTCTCAAAGTCTCCCAATAGGCTATAAAACTTTTTGGCTTCAACATTTGGTTCCTCTTCAAGTGAATCATCACAATCAACATCTAAAGTGTGTCCATAATGATTAGGATAGAAATCTCTCAAAATTTCTCGTATTTCATCCTCATTCTCACAATTTTCTACTTCATTATCATCTCCATCTTCACATTGTGATTCTGGCTCACCTAAGACTTTCCCATGATGATACCAAAAGGTATAATTTTTAATTATTCCATATACTTTCAAATGTGTTCTGACTGTCTCACGTGTCCTAATGTGGTATTACAACATTTAACACACGGACATCGTATTTCATACATTTCTCCTGTCCTTTGAAAATCATAATTCAAAAAAAATTCCACCCCAATAAAGTAGGCCTCATTAACTCGATCATCAACAAGTTGCATCTATTGCTTACTTGGTGCCATAACCTTGGATTATATATAAGAGTTAGATCAATCATACTTTAGGATAACAAATTTACTAAGATGACCATTACTTTCTATTAAACTAGTCAAATCATCCTAATAATTAAAAAATAAATATCTAAAATTGACTAATAACAGCTTTTCTTTTAATTGAATATGTGCTGCTATATATAATAAAACTAAAAGGTCTTAACAGATGCGACATCCTAAACCTACTAGTGAACTTCAAATAAAGACGATAGGTTTAACTCGCAGACATCCACGTGGATGTCGCATAATATAGTTCAGAACACTACACACTGCGAGTTAAACTATATTATGCGACATCCACGTGAACTAATGACCTTTTTCATGTTTCACAAAGCTAAACTTATCAACAACTTCTCCAACAATTTTTTCTATCAAACTACACGAGGATCCAAACAATTTCAATAAAACATATAGCATCTAATTGAAAACAACAACCACCAAAACAACAATGACAAACAACCACAAATTTCCATGTAGCTTAAGATTTCAAAAATGCGCCACAAGTAGTAACTTTAGAAACCAATATGCAGCACTAGTTGTAGTAGAAAATAACAATTAAAACAACATTTGAACCACCAAATAAAGGAAACTACAATCAAATGCTTTATCAATGCTCATTCACAATTTCGTTTCTTTCTCGTCTAATCTTTTTAGTGTCACATTATACTTAAAAATTGAATACAATAGTTATACAATAAAAAAAACCATTCAAATTCAAAGCACATAAACTGGGAACTGAATTAAAGACACTAATGGTAAAAATATTCTACATATTCATCACCTGAAGAATTTTTTTTTTTGCAATGCCAGCCTTACCAAAATTTCTTGGCAGCCCTAGCAATTATACAACCCTAACAGAGAAAATCTTAAATAAACTCTCAAATATCTCCTCTTTGAACCTCAACACAAGCCTTACCTATAAAACTATCATTTTCAGTCCTTACACAATAACAATGAGTATCTATAAGATCCCAATCACATAAAATTCGACCAGCAGAAAGAAAAATGGCAGATTTACAGAAAAAGAAAAAGGAGGAGATGAATCAGGAGGAATAAACTTACTTTAGATGTAGATACAAGTTGTAGGTGAAACGTTTTTCTTCCAATAATGCTTTCAAGCTTCAAGATTTAGGAGATTTTTCTGCCAATAATGCCTTCAAGATTCAAGAGTAAGGAGACTTCAGAGCTATGCACAGCGATTTTGGCATATTGCTAGAGAGAGAAAGAAAAATCTAATAGCTTTATCGAATGACGTGACTGTGAAAGAGTTGTCTAAGATATTCACTAAACGGGGGATCAATTTCATGAATGGAGAACACCTTCATGTGAGGTGTATGGCACATATTCTAAATATTGTTGTTCAAGATGGTTTGAAAGTGTCTGTTGTGTCTATTGAACGAGTTAGAAAAGCAGTTAAATACATAAGGCTGTCTCCTGTGAGGTGTAAGAGGTTCCAAAAATGTTGTGAAGATGTTGATATTAATTGTAAAAAATCTTTATGTTTGGATATTTCTACGAGATGGAACTCCACATACTTGATATTGAATAGGGCTATTGAGTTTGAAAATGCTTTTTCCAGTTATGCTGCTCGTGATATTGGCTTGTTACAGTACCTTCAGTTTGTTGAGGATGAAGATGGTAAGGGTGGAGATGGAAGAGCTGTTGGTGCCCTTTTGAGTGATGACTGGGACAATGTAAGAAAAATTGCTAATATTCTTCAATTTTTTTATGATCTTACTAGAGAAGTATCTGGATCACACTACGTCACAACAAACTCACATTTTCTTAAAATTTGTGAGGTTTCTTGTTATTTGAAACAATTGATATCGAGTGAAGATGATAGTGTTGATCTTTTGGGTAAAATTGCTTCGAATATGAGAGAAAAAATTGATAAGTATTGGGGTACTCCAAAGAAGATGAACAAGATGATTTTTATTTCTTGTGTTTTGGATCCTTGACACAAGTTTGTTTCAGTTGGCTTTGCACTTCAAATGATGTTTGGGAAAGAAGGCCCAATTTTAAAAAAAAGGAGTTAGAGACTACATGGAATTGTTGTTTGGTGAATATGTAAAGTCCATTTCTAAAGATAAAGGTAGTCCGTCTTCATCTTTATCTAGTTCTTCATTTGAAAATTCTGGTTCACTGCTTTCAAGTACATGTTGTATCGTCCAATCGATAGGATCTTTAGGGACATTCATGGGTGATCTAATGAAACATAAAGCTGAAAATACAACAACTGTCAAAACAAAATTGCAAAAATATCTTGCTGAAGAAAATGAAGTTGAAAGAAAGAACTTCAACATCTTATCTTGGTGGAAAATAAACTCACCTAGATTTTTCGTTCTTGCTGAGATGGCTCGGGATGTGTTAGTTATTCCTATTTCAAGTGTGGCATCCGTGTCTGCGTTTAGTACTGGTGGACGTATCTTGGATTAATTTAGGAGTTCATTGACTCCTAAATTGGTGCAAACTCTAGTGTGCCTTCAAGACTGGATTCGAAGTGAATCACGACCTATAAGTGTTGAGGAAGATATAGATGTCCTCGAACAACTTGAAAAGGTAAGGACATTTTAATTGTAATAGTTTTAATTGTTATTGTAAATAGTCATTAACATTTTTTTGGTTGATTAACATAAATTCTCTATAGATTTGGCTAATACTATCATTCTGGATGATTAATGTGGAGTTGAAACTCTTCCTTTTTTGCACTTGGATCTGGACATTCGGTAAGTCATTCTAGCGACAAGTTGCTCTAAGTCATGTATTTGCTCTATTTTCAATGTATAAGCCTTCTGTCAAGAAAGTAAATTATGATATGAGGCAAACTATTGCATATTGTTAAGCTTAACTTGCTCAACACTTATACATATTTATTAATTAGAAGTGTTTGGAGTCAATTAAGAGACATGATGATATTATAAATGGATTAGTTTCCAATAAAAATGGAATTGTTAATTTAGTGTTTGTGCCTGATGTCGCACCCCATTTTGAACCGGCCGAAACAGTTCACAACATAATATGGTCGACACTCTGATTTTGAAATAAAAAATATTTTTGTTTTAGAGTCGCCACCTAAATTTGAAGGAAAATATTAGGAAAACCATTTTTAAAATATGTAAGTGTAAACTCTGTTTTGATTTGCGAAACCAGGGAGATTCTGAGTAAGGGTTTTGGTTACTCGAGGGGAAGGTGTTAAGCATCCCTCAGAGCCTATCCGAAGATAGTCCTTAAACTCAATTTTAGGAAAATATGATTAGGAAAACTTGTTTATTATTTCTTAAAATCAATGGTAAGTTAATTAGTTAGTTTAAGAAAAAGAGTAAAATACAAGGTACGACATATATATGTCTTATAAAATATATTTAATAGTAGTATTTTTATCATATTGTAAAATAAATAAATAAATAAATGTACTTAAATGTATAATAAATTCATATGTAAAAAAAAAATAGTTGTATTATAATAAACTCATCCTAAAAATACATAGATGTTGAATTTTGCAAAAATATGTCGTCCTATTAAGACGTGAAATAAAAATAAGATAGTAGTTGGGTGTAAAATACGTAGTAATATGTGATGTGTAATTTGAATGAAAATATATAGAATGGAGTTTTTCTAAAAAAAATGATACTAGATGTTAAAATATTATATAAAGGTTTGTGATCTTAAATATGTTTATTATAAAGTGTAGTATATATATTGTAAGTTGTTTAAAACATGTGAATGTTTATTATTTTATTTACATGTAAGGGATAAGTTAATGATAGATTAGATTTAGTAAAATAATATGTGTAAAGTGTAGGAATAAATTATAAAAATAAATAAATAACATTCGGGATAGTAGATAAAAAAAAAAAGATTATGTAGAGAATAATATAGAATATATACCTTTATGTGTATGACATATATATGTATGTACCTTGTATTTGAACCTATTGGCATATCCAAAATCTTGAAATAACATGTTAAAAATGTTTTTAGTAATTTTTGATTTTAAAAAAAAGTGACAATAGCAAATATACTTTCATAAAGGGGTGATGTCAAGAATATAAAATAGGTCTAACTATTGGGACTTATTCTATAGTTACATTTATTTTTGTTAATAAAATATATAGACCTACTTCCTAAATTATTTACTTTTTTTTTTTTTAAATATTTCTAAAACGGTAACAACTTTAGCCTTACGCTAGTTTGAAAATCATTTGGGAGTTTTAAAGGATAATTTTTCTTCAACATAAAGTCCTAAGTGAGAGTTTATAGATAAAGCTAATGAATATTTTGGTCCTTCTCGAATAAATAACTTAAGCCGAATGTATCTTTCAAGACTAGAAAAAAAAGGTAATAATTCTAGCGAGCATTATAACATTCGTTTTGCCCTTTTAAAATCACGTTTCTTCTTCCTTTTGAGAGTAGTGTTTGAAAACACTTTTGGATTCAAACTATGAACTTTTAAACTCTCAAAGTATAGTGGTTAGTTCCAAAAATTTATACTTTTAGATCCCACAAAATGGTTTTCGAAACTAGAAGAAAAAGACCGCATTTTTACACAAAGAACATCCGCGATTTTTAAGCTTAAAATCTGCATTTTTCGAACCTCAAAATCTGCATCATAAGACTCTCATAACAAAGCATTTTTTGTTCCAAAACTACACCTTTTTGCACCTAAAATCTGCATGTTAAAAGCTACAATTTTTACCTCATGAAATCTGAAATTTTTAAACCTAAAATCTGCACTTTTAAACATCAAAATCTCTTGAAATCTGGAATTTTCAAGATAAAATCTGCACTTTCAAACTTGAAAATCTGCATTTTAAGTTCTAAAAAATCTGCTTGATAGAGCATGTTGAAACTGCATTTTTCGCGCTAAAACCTGCACTTTTTAAACTCAAAAACCTGCATTTTTTAAGCTTAAATTTTACATTTAAAGCCCACAAAAGAGTTGCGTTTTGAGCCTCAAAACCTGCAGTTTTACCATCAAAATTTGGACTTTCTAATGTCAAAATTCTGCACTTTTTGAACTCAAAACGCTACACTTTGAGACCCAAAATTCCAAACCTTAAGTTGCTAAACTTGTATTCCAAATACTCGTTTATGAAAGGAAAATCTGAAAATAAATTCACAACATTTGAAAAAAAACATTATTCCCAAGTGAACTCTTTTAAAGACATGTTTTCATAACCACCAAAATGCGTCAAGTGGCAAATAAAACTTAGTTGAAAAATGTCGTTCTAAACTAAATAACTATAATAAACTCAATATCTAAAGGGATGTGGGGGTGAACAACTATACTTTACTAGTGTTCTTAGTTGGTTCATACAAACCCAAACAAATAGAAGCAAGTGTAAATATAAGCGAAATACTTGTGTAAAATGTTAGTCAAAAGATAACAACACATATATGATATAAAGAACGTGAAAACTTGAAGCGAGAAGGAAACGTTGGACACTATTGACACGATGAAGGCTGCTAGACACAAGCGATAACATGAGCACAAATCTGATTTGGACAGATGAATGGAGTCAATTCACAACTCCAAATGCGCTCCCCAGTGTACATGTACAAAAGAATAAGATTAAAAAAAATTAGTAAATGGGCTGTAAAATTAAAGCATAGAGAAAATAATCCATGAAGTCATATGTTAACCGAAATATAAGTTAACCTGCAAAAACATTCACGTGCCTAGAGGCGACATTTTTTACAGATTAACATTTTTCTTTTTTAGACTTGTATAAGTTAAATTTGGAATACAGAACTTATGTGTTTTCTACCACATCAAAACAAGTTTAAGCATGCATAAACTATCTGGTGAAGCATATGAATATACATTTATTCTCTGAGACCAACAAAAGAAACAAACAATATTAATACAAGTAGCTTCTAAGGAACAAGAGAGGATACTGTATATTATTTCATTATGTACTATGTAATGGTGATGTTATATGCATGAGGATCTAAAGTACATATACAAAATAAAAGGGGCTATACATTATTCTGGGTAAACAATTTTGTTTTCTAAAAATATGAGATTGAACTTAGCATTTTAGAATTCTGGACAGCAAGTAAATTGAGAGACATATGAAAGCTTAAGTAAATATTCAATTCGTCATCATAAGGGATAAATATTCCTATGACTGCACTACTTAATCAAACATAAGAAAGTTAAAGTCGTTGAGCCAACACATTGGTAGCGGACTAAGTTAACTAGACACACTTAGCTTGCATAAATTCTTATCTATTGTCCTCGACTTCACATGAATACGGGCAGATTTATCACGTGTTGACACTCAAGAGAGAAAGGAGAAAAATGCAGTAGTTCAATCCAATATACTACAGAGCTATCATGGGATCCTTCTAATTACTTAGGCGAGATGTAAGAACAAACAGAGAAACTTATCATATTTCATTAAAAAACGGAGGAGGTTTTCAGGAAATCAAAGAGAACAACTGGACAACAAGCATTCATAGTGTTTATGCCTTTGGGAGTCCCTTTCATGCTAAACTAAAGGTTGTCAACATTAATGTCACGCCCCAAACTCGAGGGGCGCAACTGGCTCCTAATGCCAAAACTTAGGCCCGATCCGACCCTGCTGAACCATTTGCTACTAGCGCATGACAGCCACACACAATCAAGAAAACAAACAAGTATATCTCGGCTTAAAACTAAGCCCTCGGCCGGCAAGGCCCCTGTTAACTAATCTATAAAAGAAACAGCTACTCCCAGGAGATCATATAAATAAATAGCCAACTAGCACAGAAGTCCTAATTGAGCCGTCGAGGCCACCATGATATCTATACCAAAACTAAAAGCAGGTATATATCAATACAATACATCAAACATCTCACAAGCTTCAGCAAACCAACAACATAGGTCAGTATGGCCATAACGTAGCTATACATCCCACACACTAGTCTGCAAGCCTCTAAGAGTAGTAAAG
>NW_006239153.1:690620-694257 GCF_000226075.1 Solanum tuberosum
ATCAGTATACCCCTATAGGCAACTCATAGCCCTTCTAGGCATCAATATATCCCCGTAGGCAACTCATAGCCCTTTTAGGCATCCATATAACCCTATAGGTAGAACATAGCCCTTCTAGGCATAGATCACATTCCTGCAGCTAACCACAATAGCCCTAATGGCAACAATAACAATTCAATAGGCTAAAAGCGAGCAATTTAGTTATAAACAACCTATACGAATAGCCTCTAAGTCGTGTCGAACATAAGGATGCCACTAACTGAATAAGAATCCCGATAAGGGAGGATTATATCCACTTGAGCAGCCAACAATCAACAATAATGGCTACAAGTATAACAACGATAACAAACCAATTACATTGCTCCTAAGATTTAAGGAAACATGTCGTAAGAATGCAATAGCCTTAACATACCTTTCCAATGAACGCTTGAAAGACCGTAGTTCCTTCACGAAAGTTGTTCCTTATGTCCTAAGCTTCGCAAACACTATATATACAAAGCTGGTACGCACCTATAAACAGTTTCATAATTAATCTTAAATTGGTAGATTTACCATATTGCCCCAACTTGTCGAAACGTCCGTAGAAATTCATAAAAACAACTATAAAAAGGTCCCGAAATGATTACCTTAGTTAACCAAGTGTAAACCTTGAAGAAAAACCAATAACTACAAATTTATATCTTCAAAAAACCAGCTCCAAACGCAACTAATAGAAGGGAAAAATGATTGTCACGTGTAGGGATTACGTTTCTAGGCACGGGGGCAATGTTTAATGGTAGAAATCGTCAAAAACTTACCTTCATCATCTAGAACTCCATAGGAACTCTCTCTTAATCTTTCTCTCTGGTTTGGAACTGAAATGGAATGTTTACATGGCTTAAAATGTTAAATAAGCCGACATACCATATTTTTGACCCAAACCGGATCCGACTCGGATTCTGCCCCCGCAGTCCCTAGTAAAACCCTCATAACTTTTTGCTCTGATGTCGGTTTGATACGGGGTTTTGTGCGTTGCAAACTAGACTCATAGGCCTTTGATTTAATGGGTGATAGGCCTTCTAACTCTTTATATATTGGGAGAAAACATCCAAGACATTTGACCCAAATTTTAGACAAATCTTTAAAAAGGAACTTACGATAACTTTCGCCAACTTTTATTTTGCCACTTTCTTAACTTCAAAACTTGAGATACAACCCTTGAACACTTAAAATATGATATACCACATCATTTTTAATTTATTACTCACCCTCCTTGTCTTTCCACGAAGATACGATTTAATTGAGACGTTTGGAAAGTCGGAGTGTTACAATTAAGGTACCCATACCAACGAATATACCAAAGAACAGTCGGATAACAGATGTACGAATATTTCAATGATACTACGATCGACAACTAACCATGCTTGAGAATAGCCTTCGTTCTTTCATGTAATTTGTTCAAGCTAATACACAAATCAGGGGGCTGCTTAGGTATATATAAAAAGACATAGGTCAACTTCAAGAATAAAGATTAGGATTAATCTTAAATCTCAAACAACAAACAATAGCCTTTGCATCAAATGACTACAGAGAGGGGACAACTTCCATAATCATAAATTAAACATGGCCTTTTTATTTCGAACAAAAAAAAGATTAAGCTATATTGCAGTTCAGAAATTCAAACCAGAAACACATCCTCAGCAATTCATATGTATGCATCCTAAATCGTATTCAAATCAAAACAAGAACAAGGGGATGTAAATCATTTTTTTTAATGGGAAAACTTAACTGTACTAAAAATAAAAGACAAAATCTGAACAAGCAGATTAAGAAACCTTTTCGAAATTATCAAGAAATCAACCCAATAAAGGCGACTAGTCTACCTTTTCAAGAGAAGTAAACAGGGGCTTTAACGTCAAGAGATTTTGACTTCGAACTCGAACTTCAACTCGAATTCAACACTAGAACAGACTCGCTGGATTATTGTTGGGTCTTTTTTTAATCGATTCTTGGATTTTCTCACTGACTTTTTGATGATTTTTTCTCTGTTTTTCGGATTGTTTTCGGACGTTGATAGATGATTTCTGAATGCCCTTCCATGAGAACAAAAGAGGTGATTTTATAGCCGATTTGGGCTCCAAGAATTCAAAATTTGAATTCTTGGAAACACAACTCTCAGAGGAAACATCAAAGTAATCATGAAAAAGAAGAAAAATCTCTCAAGAATTGACCTTTTCAGGTCGATTTGAGAGGTTTGAGTATGGGGCATTTTTCCGGCAGCCCAGAGCCGGTTCTCTGACAGGGAGATGGGGGATCACGTGGGGCGGCCATGGAAGAGTAGCCTGGAGCGTTTGAGGAGGAAGCGTCTCTTCCGTTTTCTAGGTTGAGGCGTGAAAAGATTGTCTAGTGTAGGCGTCTGATTTCTGGAAGAAAGAAGATCGTTGAGGTGATTTTTTGGAGAAGATGAAGGTGTGAACGTGATTTTGGAAGAAGTAGGGTGGCAGTAGATGTCTTTTAGGAGAGGAAAAGTCTTACTCATTTTGGGCCGTCTGATCGTTTGATCAGACGGTTAATAAAAATAAAAGGTTTTAAAAATATGTTTAATAATAACAATTATATATATATATATATATATATATCGGTTAATAAAAATAAAAGGTTTTAAAAATATGTTTAATAATAATAATTATATATATATATATATTAATAAAAAGATGAATTTAAACCTATTGGATTAAATCGTAGGGCCGAGATTAAAAGTTAAGAAGCACAATCTATGTGCTCGCCTACGTGGCACACACGGATTGGCTGGTTCAAGGGGACTTGGATTGCCAAAATTGCTCAAATTAAATTCATTTAAATTATAACATCTTCTTTATTAAATAGCCATAATTTATTAAATGAAAGAAAATAATTATTTTGCAAGACTAGATTATTTGATAAAATTAGTCATTCTAAAAAAATATAAATTACTAACTCATTAATTAATTAAGCCTTCCTAATTTTGAAAAATGTCGGAAAATATTTATCGCAATAATAGAAATTTTAATTCAAAAAAATCGAGTTAACCCTTAAAAACAATAAATAAATAAAAATGAGAAAGTAAGTAGTAGTATTTATATAATATTTAAAAAAAATTATGTAAAAAATAGTATTTATGAAATAGATTTATCAAATTAAATAAGTAATATTTTCGTATTCCAAAAATTTCATAACATATATATATATTTTATTATTATTATTTTTATTATTATTATTAAAATTTTAGTTAAACAAATGTGGAGAGCTAAAATTGGGTGTCAACACTTGATAGTCTGCATGACTATAAAATTGGGTTTAATTTGATTGTGAAATGATTTTGGAGAATCATTTTTAAAAGGGTTCTTTGAGGCCTGTAGTGATGAGACTATTATATTTTGTTCACTTCTTGCTAATTATGTCGTCATCTAATCATCTTACCGTGTTCATTTGAGGGTGGGTGTTATGTATTTATGGAGCCTATTTCATTAAATATGTTCATCAGTAAAGTGAGTTCAATCTAGATTTCAAAAGCATTTTATCATTAAATGTAAAAATGCTACGGTAATAGTCGATTAAATTGGTGGTTGTTTTTTTTCTTTTTTCACTACAAAAAAACTGCTAAATTGTGGCGGTTAAT
>NW_006239153.1:694357-695633 GCF_000226075.1 Solanum tuberosum
GTGATTGTCTTGGTTAGGAACTTGGTGAGAATTTTGCCGATTAACTAGTGGATCAAGTAACTGTTCAAGATTGTCTTGTTGAACTATTTGATTGTAGTTTTAGCTCATAATTGTAGGCTGTAGCTTGTGCAAGTTTGTGAATGTTAGTAATTTGATTAACATCCGAAGTTTCATATTATGTTTTGGTGGTAACATGTAATTATAGCCTTCGTACTATTTTATATTATTTTATGGATATTTTATGGACATTTTCTTATTGGGTAAACCGAAAATCGAATCGATAACGATAAAAAAATGATAAACTGAAAACTGATAAAAAATTTCTTATTGGTTTGTTATTGGGTTAGCATATTTAAAAACCGAAATCTGATAAATCGAATCGATAATACGTAAAACCGAACCGAATCGACCGATGCACACCCCTAGTTGAAAATGCTTTCTTTGAAAAGTTCCGGGGACAAAATTGGGACATGTGTAGTTATGTATTATCATATTCTTCCCATTTCGGAATAATTCTAAGAAGTTTCATTATTGCAAAGTAGAAAATAGAAAAATAGACACTCTAGAAGCATTTGCTTGCTGAAGAAGAAAATCAATAGTTTACTTCTTCAAGCTTGGATCTGAATTTGCTTACCATTGATGAATGAAATAGAGTACTCCTTTGTTAGTATATCTTCTATTTCCTTATTTATGAGTAGCTAAATCTCTAGCTAGGGGTGTGTGGGCATGATGTGGGTGTAAACCTTAATTGCTAGTGATTAAATAGTTCTAATGTATGATCATGGTCCCTCGACCCCAAATCGCCTATCGTAATTGGCAGTCTAACTACATCGTTGAGTGGGGATAGGCTGAACTAATTACCCAACATGACGTATGATATACCGTGAGTTTACGGTATTTCTAATACATTTCACTTACAAGTTGTGTGTGTCTAGGGCCCTTTTATATTGGTTTTTATGTGTTTTTATCATGTTTTGCAGGAAAGGTGTTCAAGCGCGGAAGTTTAGAGACAGCTGAAGGAATTGCAGAAAAAGGGCATCCACGGAGGTGATCTACGGACCGTAGATCCATTCACGGTCCGTAGGTTATGACCGTAGATCAGCAGGCATGGTAGTGAGGACAAATCAGGGAAATCTGACCAAGTGTGGAACCACGGTGCCCATTGACGGTCCGTAAACTGATCTACAGACCGTACTGTTGATCCGTAGAGTGATACTGCGAGGGTTCCAGTACCTGATTTTTGAAGATTCTAAGTATGGAGCTACGGAGGGGATTG
>NW_006239153.1:696616-729171 GCF_000226075.1 Solanum tuberosum
CCCCCCTTTAATTACCTGTTTCTGGAAATAATTTGGCTAATTGAATATAATTGTTGGTTAAATTAAAGTCTAAACCATTTTCCTCGTGGGATCGACCCCAACCTACAAGTTGGGTTCTTTACTTGATAACGATCGCTTATACTTCTTTAGGGAGGTGTAATTTGAGCGTATCAACGTATTCATCCTGTCTATTAATCAAACAAGTTCTCTAGGTATATCCCTATCCTAGATACAAATCAACCCTAATTTCTAGAGAATATCATCCTTCTTTTGTCCCACGTTCTATCCTCCTATTCCGCCTGCGAGTTCAATTTTGACAACGAATTTATTTCAATGGTGGCCAATCACAAAATACTAAAATAAGAATAAAAGAGGAATTCATATGATAACAAAAATTAATCCATCAAAGTCAATAAAATACAATTATCCTGTAGTCATAGCCCTAGAACAAGGGTCTTTAGCTACTAATGCCCAAGAAAAGAAAAAGAAGAAAAGAATCCTAAAAAGTATTGACTTTTTCCTCCAAAGTATCCTCTGCCGTATTTATTCTTATGAACTATTTATAGATGTAAGAAACCTTAAATAAAATAAATAATTCCAAAACAAATTCGGAAATCAAAACTGAAAGGAATTGGTTTCCGCGTGGACTATGGTTGTCTCAATTGTTTTTGCGTCTCCAATGAGTGACACGTGGCCAGCAACATTTAAATTGTAATTTGCAATTCGCTTCTCTTCACATATTATACATTATTATTTTTAATTTAATCCATTAAGTTTCCTACTTGATTTCCTTCTTCAATCTTCCATTTTTAATTTGTTTTAGCTCCAAATTTCTTCATCTTCACACCAATTGAATCCTACAAAAAATACACTATTAAGCACAATCCATAAAATCCATGCTCGAAAAGGACAAATATAAATATTAAATGTGAGGCAAATAATGATTTAAAATATGTATTTTTGGTCTCACATCAACGATAACTAATGCGTCAACACATCATCTCTCCTCAATTGATACCTTTGGTTTCTCCTCAACAATATTATTCACAACGGACACTACTTTAAGATCATTATGATGCTTCATTTATTTGTAATTATTAAATGTCCCCTCTTCATTGTTTAATCAAAATTTCATTTTCCCTTTCTTCATATCAACTAAAACACGCCCAGTAGCAAGGAATGGTCTCCATAAGATGATAGGCAGTTCAAAGTCAACTTCACAGTCTAATATCACCGAATCCACCAGAAATATGAATGCCTCAACTTTAACTAAAACATCTTATAAATCCTGATTGTTTTCTTCACAGTACGATCAACCATAAGTAGCTGTATTGCAGTCAGTTTGGGGCTCCTAAACCAAACTTTTTGAACAGCGGCATCAAATTTATGCTAACACTCAAGGCACATAGGGTCTTAGCAAAGTGTAACAAACCAATGGTACATGGGATAGTAAATGCTCCGAGATCTTCCTTCTTTTGCACTAGCAATCTAGTAGCAAAGGCACTACAATGCTTTAACTTATCATCATCTTCAAAATTTACAACTCTATTTTTGGTCACCAGATCTTTCATAACCTTAGCATAGCAAGGCATCTGTTCCAGTGCCTCAATCAAAGGGAAATTTATCGATAATTGCTTCAACATGGACATTAACTTGCCATACTCCCTTCTTCAATTTTCTTAACCAATCTTTATAGGAAAGGAGCCGGAGGTCTTGGCATTGGATTGATCTTTTGAGTAACTTCGGGTTTTTTCTCATTTTGATCAGTAGGTTGTTCCTCTTTTTCAATGTCATCCCGTTCTGGTTCCTTAGCAGTTTCCTCCTCAGTTGGCATAAAAGGGTCAATGTCTTATTTTCCACCTCGAGCAGTAACTTCCATTCAATGTCCATCATTCTTCAAATTTTGGATAGTATGGCTAGGAAGTGTTCCTTGTTGACGCAGATTCACACTTGTTGACTCAGTTTTTTTCTCAATGTGCTAAATAGTTACTGCATGTGAATCTACCTTTTGCCCAATGCTTGATAAATCAGTATACATCTCTTTCTCATGGTCATCATATGAGTCAAACCTTTTACTCATCTTAGTCATCATATACTTAATGCTATTTAAACTTAATCCTCTTTCACGATTTCTCGGTGGAACATTAGGATCACTCTTATCATTTCTGTTATAGCCATTTCTGGTGTGGCTATTATCACGGTTGTAGTTCCTTTCACAATTATAGTTTCCTTCATAATTGTAATTACTAAAGTTCCGACCTTGGTTTACTTGACCTGAGTGCAAATTATCCTGATTATATGCTTCGAAATTAGTCCAGAACCCCCCCTCTGATCATTCACAAAATTCGCATCATCTTCATATATATACTCATCAGCCGGTAGTGATCTATTATGATAATTTATGGCGACCAGTATTGGCTCCTTGTCCGGGCTTTGTGGGATTAATTAATTGAATACCCGAGAGTCATAATCTTTCCTAGGAACAGCTTCTACGACGATAGGCATAAAGGTATGATTAGTTCCACAAATCTCACTGCACTGACCATAGTAAACTCCTCTTCGGTGGGGTAGGCCATTCCATCAAATCTTTGAGAAGGGGCCTAGTCTCGTATTTGATGGTCGGCGTGTCGATAGGCTTCGTTTTTACGACTGCCTTCCCAGTCGTTGAAAGACTGAGCAAGAACGGTAAGGGGCGCACAAACAAAGAATGTCGTGCATTGACTTTCTCAGCACTCCGACTTTTATGTTTCAACACTAATCCAATCTTTATTCTCAATTATGACATCTCTTCACTAGTATCGTCATGTGACTAATTAGGTGTGGCAAGTACCAAAAAAATACTCTTTGTGGTAGCCAAACTTCTGGTGCTCCATGCCTTATTATTCTTGGAGATCTTTCCAAGTTTCTCTGCAATCTCCTGAAATGTGTTTTCCCTGTAAGATCCTCTTGCAATGGTATCTAACACTATTTTTCCATTGTCATCCAGTCCTCTATAAAAGTACTCCTTAAGCGAGTTATCACAAATACAATGGTTCGGTACATTTCTCATCAATCATGTAAATTTGTCTCAAGAATCACTAATTGACTTCATATGTAGAGCTACAAGTTGTTAAAGTTATCTCTAAGCTTCAACTTATTTTACAAAGAGAATTATTTTTCTAGGAATACTCTATGCAGCTCCGCCCATGTAGTAATTGAGTTATATGAGAGCTCAAATAACCACACGGTAGCATTACCTATCAATGATAATGGAAACACACATAGTCCGGTTGCGTCCACACTACTCTTACACACGCTGATAACTTTACTCAAATGAGCGTATGGGTCTTCAGATTGCAAACCATGAAATAACCCTCTAGATGTAAGCATTTGCATCAGACTGCGAGTAACTACAAACGTATGTTCGAGTGGTAATGAAGGAACAACTATGGAACCAGTTGATCCCACAACGTTATGATTAACCATGCATGTAGTTAATACGCACATCGGGTGTTGGTTAATTTTGCAGGATCACAAGATTTTTCTGATTGTTTCCTTGATTTCTTGGTTGACCACTATGAAGTGGGAGTTGGGGTGCCTGCTCCCCATCTCCAACTGGATTATCCTCTTCTCCCAAATTCTGGTCAAGTCCGATGTTGATCATTTCCCGTAGTGGTTTTCTTAGTTCTGGATCGTAAGGTGTCAGGGGAATGCCTTGACTTCATGTACTTGGAATACACGTCGAACCAAATCTATAAGAGACAAAAACAAAAGAAAACATAAATCAGGAAATAATTGACTAACTGCTCAATAATAAAATTAGACTAATCTAAAAGCCTTATTCCCCGACGGCGGCGCCAAAATTTGATACGCCCAAATTTCCTTTCCCTAAAGAAGTATAAGCAGTCGTTGTCAAAAAAAGAACCTAAAAGAAGTTAGGGCCAATCCCACGAGGAATAAGGTCTAGACTTAGGCCAATTTATTGTTAATTATACTTTTAGTCAGACTATTTCCGGAAAAAGGGGGGATTTGTAACATAAAAGTAATATTGATTCATTTGAATAGTAACAACTAACCAAGTAATAGGATTTAATGTTTTGTTAAGTCAATAAAGATAAAACTAGGATATATGTGTTCCCCACAAGTTCATAACACAATAAACCTTATAATAGTAACCCTTATCTAGTGTTTAACATGCAAAGTCAGTAAGTTAGGTATCTCCTAAGTGATTGATCTTCCAAATAGGGTGTTTCACCACACAACTTGGCCGATCTACGGGGTGTATACTGTACTAACCCTTAACCTTGACCCAAGAATAGCCCTCACATCTTTAGGTTAGGCTATTAGATAGCGGATTATCAATGCTAAAACTCTGTTGTTTAATCTCTATTCCCATTTGTTACTTTTTTGGTCGGGCTAGTATGAATAAGATGAGTTCTAACATTGCGTACTGTTAAAAAACAATCAAAATGAAGAGATCAACAATACATGCATAAACACTATTTAAAGATTACTTAATTATTAGGTATACATTGTTAATTACTCATGGTTTCCACAACCCTAGTTGTGGATTTAGCTACTCATGCTTTTATAATCACAATTCATAATAAGTTGGTTAAAATAAATCATGAACTTACAATGTGAGTAATTTAAGTCTGAAATCTTAAATTGATGGACAAAAATTATATTAAAAACCAAAACTTCAAGAATTAAATGGACAAAGTGTTCCCTAGTTAATTCTCAAAGCCAAAATAAAAGTATCCAATTGTCTAACACACTAAAAAATAAAAAATACAACTAATATTTATAGAAATCAAAATCCTAAGTAGGAAAAGGAAATCTAGGAAAATTTGGCTAGGCAATCATTTGTACGGTTCGATCCTATGACTCGTAGGAATTCCTACGGTTCGTAGGAACCTTCCGTGAGACAGAAGCTCCTCCACTTAACTTTGGGCTTTTCTACGGTTATGTTGTACGACCCGTAGAACCTTGTATGAACCATCCTGTCATCTCGTCAACCAAGTACTGGAGCTCAACTGCTTTGAACTTTTCCTTGACTCAATTATACGACTTGTATAAGTTACTACGACTCGTCATTACCTTCCATTGTTTAATGCTTAGCTTCATAAATCAGCTCTTCAAACCATGAATCAATCCTACAGCTTGTAGGATGACTCGTCAAACATCAAAAACTGTTGTTGCTTCACTCTTCTCATCCGACTACTCCAAAACCTATTTTTCTGCAAAATACAAGAAAAAGACCATCAAATCTATTAACAAATGCTTAAGACACATGCAAAACTCCAAGTTTAAAGCATTATACGTAAATTCGGGGTACATCAATATGTCATCAAAGAACACTAAAATGAATTTTTTGAGATAAGCTAGAAAACTTTTGTTCATTAGGCTCTGAAATGTAAAAGAAGCATCAGTCAAGTCAAAAGGAATGAACAAGAATTTATAATGACCATGATGTGTCCTAAAAGGAGTATAATGAATTTCAGGCTCAAATGTCCTGATTTGGTGATATCCAAATCTAAGGTCTAACTTAGAGAAGTACCTTGCACCATGCAGTTCATTTAGTAGCTCCTCAATGACTAGTATTGGAAATTTTTCCTTTATTGTGCAACTATTCAACACTTTGTAATCTACATAAAGTCTCCATAATCCATCTTTGTTCATCACCATAACAATGGGAGAAGAGTAGGGACTGATACTATCTCTGATGATTCCAGTAACCAATGTTTTATTAAAAAATAATTTTTTAGATTGATTTTAGAGTCGCCACTTAATTTTTGTAGAAAAATTAAAAAAACTGATTTTTCAAACGATAAAAACAGGAAATCGATTGAAAATATTTAAAGAGGGGTTCGAGGTTCCTATTAATATTCTAGGAAGGTTTTTAAAGCACCTAGAATATCCGCTAATGCGGTTATCCGACAATTAATTTATTTGGCTAAAAATACTTTAATTTAATTTGAATAGAATGATTGAACTATTTTATAGTTGAGACGGTTATAAAAAGGGAAAAAGAGAAATATTGACCTACGATCTAAGTGAGATACTTCTCAAAATTTATTCTTTTAAGTCTTTTGAAAGATGATCGATTTAGTTAAATTGTTAAAATGAAATGAGCATCTTTCGGGGATTTGAACTTTTTCGACCCTAAGATTAACGACAAATACTAACACGCAAAACAAACACAGTAAAGTAAAGAGGGAAAGAAGGTTGGACCAAATCTAGTTTCTGTCCGCCTGGACCAGTATTTGGGCCCATTTTCGTTTTGGGCCTTCGGCCCATTTGAGTCATCCGCACCTGTCCTAAACTAACATCAAAATAAAATATCATTTGGGCCTTAGGCCCAATTTTTCACCTGTCCTAAATTCTAGCAAGACAATAGATAAGTGGGCTTAAGCCCAAAAATAACAAAATACAATTTTTTCTTTAAAGAAGAGTGGGCCTCTTTAAGCCCAATCTTTTCAATTTCTCGATCCGTTGTTTCTTTCAACTTTGGGACCTGTTCGTCGATTTTTGTAATTGGCTGACTCGAATAAAGGATTTTGGGGCCTCCATGGCCCCCTTGAAAATGCAAAGATACCGTCCATGAGGACTCGGGTAGATTTTACATGCATAAACAAACGAAAAGGCACATAAGTAAATATCGTAGGTTAGAAACAATGTAACAGGGCAATAGAGTAGCACTCTTTGTTGATGCACTCATTATCACATGACTAGTCTATTCAAATAAGTCATATGAATAAGACTAATTTCAAGTAATAAACACTTTGAAGCCAAGTCATAAAATCGCTTTAACAAGATTAAATTTATATCATTTATTAAATAACACCACATTAGTTCCTAATTCCTATGATAAGTGAATAAGGACCAATTATTCCTACATGACAGAAAAGAAAGAACCAACAGACAAAGCATATAAAAAATAATAATAAATAAATAAAAATAGAAAAGAAAGAAAGAAAAATCACCACTCTTGCTTCTTCAGCATGACATAGCCATGAACATGAAATGAAATAAAAGGCTTCAATATAAATGACTTGAGAATTAATGTAAAGAGGCATTAGTTTAGAGCCATTGATTTTCAACCATAAGGTTTAACAAAGCTGTACTAAAATACTAGCAAACCAACTGGGAGTTAGACAGGCTACCATGGTCGAACTAATCCATGAAGAACCAAAAAAAAACTTATAACATTGAGTGGTATTCCAGATCATCAGACAAGGTACGATGGCTAAATCAATAGAAATGCATGAATAAATTATACTAAAAACACACCGCTATCTTAAGCCAAAACGAAATGCATTCGCATGATGCTATACCAAGTTAAGATTGTGAAGAAAACACCTTAACATAGAAAAGAAGAACAACCACAATATTGAACAAAAAATTTCAGCTTTTTGATTAATGAATAAAACCAGATCAAGTCAAACTATACTTAGAAAGCAAGAGAACAATCGGATTCCTGGCTCCATTTTCGAAAGTGAAGTATTTTTAAATACGCCAAAGGCAAGACTCGATGCACTACAAGACAATTACGAGGTTAAAAAAAATGAAGTGACAAAGGGAGTTGTTGTATCTAATGAACGATAGATGCAACAACATTCCACCTCCATTTGCCCTTTTAAAAATTCTGCCTAACACCCACGAAACAACAACACACACAAGAACCTGCCTTATGCTTCAAATGACTAAGACGTACTCAACTCCAACCCAACCACTCGGCCACCATACGAAAGGTGAACCGAAGAGAAAAAGTTAGTCGAGAAAGGCAGAAAATGAACCAGCAGACAACTTCAGCTCACAAAAAAGCAGAACATCAACCGAAGAGTTGAGATTGAAGGAAGTTTACCTTTCCGGAAACGGCGAACCAAAGACAGACGAGCTGATCGAGATTCCACCACAAAAATTGAGCCCGAATGATGATTCAAGGAATCTGGGCAGAAAAAAAAAATTGAACCCAAAATTGAAACTATTGTCCCTCTATTTTCGAGGTGTATTGTATATTCAAAATATTTCTCCTCAAACTCTCCTTAGTATTTTGCCTAATAAAAATCCAACTCTTTTCCTATCCTTTTTTTCTTCAAAAATCCTCCTCCCCTCTTTACAGTGAACAACCAGAGAGTATATATAGCAGGGAAATTAGGGCAAAAATAGGGGGAAAATGAATGAAAATTTGGGTCCAACGCCCATTCAAAAATTTCAAAACCCAAAAACTTCTTTCACCATTTTGGGGGAGACATACTTTTCTCAAATTTTCTCCCCATTCCGAAAGAGGAAATGGGAGAAACGTGTGCCTGTTGCGACTGTACGATTTCACTGGTTGGAGAGAGACGTGAAGAAGAAAACAAAACTCGCAGCGTACTATTCTGCGTACTGGTGCTTTCCGTTTGCTCGTTGTTCTGTCTAAGAACGTTTGGAGCTGGAATTATCTTTTGGGTTCTATTTTGGTGAAGGAAAAGGGGAGTGGGCCGGGTCAGGTTTAAGAGTAATGGGCTGGGTCGTGGGAATTGGTGTTGGTTGTTGTACGAGTTGAATTGAGGGAAATAAAGGGGATGGGGTCGGTTGGTGAATGTATGTATTGTTAATGTTAATGGGCTGGGTATTATATTGTTGTCATATTAAGGGGCTGCTGTTAATTTGTAAAAATAATAGGGGTGGGGTCGGTTGAAAGGGATTAGAAAACTTAGTCAATCCGATTTAGTTAAGATAGATTCGGCTAGTAATTAAATAAGACAAATTGATATTAATTAATTAACGAGCTTCTTAATATTAATAAAAATAAAAATAATTAACTTAATTATAAACTAATTAATTTAACACTATAAATGACTAAATAACCAAATATTTAAATAAAGCTAAAATCCTTTTGAGACAATTTTCGAACATTCATAAAATATACTAATTAGACACATAATTATATAATAATTAAATTCACTATAAACTAATTAACTCAAAATATAAGCTATTAATTAATTTAAACTAAATAACCAAATATTTAAATAAGACTAAAATCCTTTTGAGACAATTTTCGAACATTCATAAAATATACTAATTAGACACATAATTATATAAAATATCACATTTATTATTTTAAAATTTATAAAAATGACAAAATTACTTAAAATGACTTGGAAATTATTTTGAATTTTATAAAGCCAATTATTTCAAATCATTTGGAATTTAGGAAGCTCGATGATTAATTTATATTGTGGAGGTCCAAAATTGGATGTCAACAACCAACATTTCATCCACCATCTTTTCTATCTCATTCTTCTGAATTATAGGGTATCCATGGAGTCTGATATTGATGGGTAAAGTGTCCTCTTTGAGGATGATCTGATGAACATGATCCCTGGAAGGTTGAAAACTTATTAGTGATATGTTCTTACAATTAGTACTGAATTCCATTTTCATATTCCTAAAATTCCATATTATCTCCCAATGTAATTAGCCATTGTATTTTTATTACTATTCCACACCCTCCAATAAGTAGTTTTAGCATGTCAGAACTAAAAGTCACTCCTTGCACTTTCCATTTCAATTTTGGAAATGAATTATATTTACCATTCGCCATACTTTTTCGATATATTTACCCCTGTCATCCAACTTTAAGTACATATTTACCCTTGAATTGTTAAAATCACATATCCCCACTTTTAGGCAAAAGTATTCATTACCCCCCTGAACTTGAAGCTTTTTATTCGGTGTACACCTAAACTATATTCCGTTTTAATTACCCCCGAACTTGTTTATTCCTCCATCACGTACACCTTTTTTGTCAGCCTGCTCCTATTGTGACTACACGCGCGCGACAGGTGGCAAAAGTGGTGATGTGAATTTCCACCTAGATAAATAATAGCCACCTAGATAAATTAATATGGCAAAAAATAAATATCAAACCTTCTCACCTAAAACTTTCGGACTAAGCTTCTCACTAAAACTTCCGGACTAAACCCGAAAATCTTCAAGAAATTAATAATTAGTACTGGAGAACTCAGATTAAATGCCAGCACAAGACTTTTATTTTTGGGAATAAAACAAATAATTTTGGATTAAAAATATCGGTGGGGATTGGGGTTGTTTCTGCAAAAGTATCTTGAAGAAGATGGGTTGCAGGGGAGGATGCGGGGTTGCATGGGAGGGGATAAGGTGCTGCAAAATAGATTTTAAAATAGTAAAAATAATTAGGTAAAATGCTACATGTCATTTATTCATTGGATAGTTTTCTTAAATTTAAAATTCATTGTTTAAAAGTTATTTTTGAATAAGGGTTGATTTCGCGGAACTCCTTCTGGATTTGGATTTTTCTAGACGTGAAGTTGGTCGATTAAATTTCAAATTTGTTTGAAATTATTGCCAAGTAAGTGTTAATCTTTGTTTCTTTTACTTTTCATTTACATTTTGCCCTATTTTTCGTTTAAAATATGCCAAATATTAAAGAAAAATGGAGATTTTAGAAAAAAAATTATCGTTGTAGCTTTATGATGTGGCAAAAAATCACTTCCTCACACGCCTAGTAGAGTGTGTTGTCAATTTCTACGCCAAGTGGACAATAAAGGTATACGCGATGGAGGAATAAACAAGTTCGGGGGGGGGGGGTAATTAAAACGGAATATAGTTTAAGTGTATACCGAATAAAAAGCTTCAAGTTCAGGGGGTAATGAATACTTTTGCCCCACTTTTATTATGTTATGTGGTGTCTATGTGGCACGCCTACACGGATATGTATATTGATTTCACTTAATATTTCCTTTAAATTTCATATTAAATCCAACCAAATATTTAATTATACCCACTCATCTAACCCATCAAACCCAACTCTTAATACATCTTTCATCGCCACTTTCACAGGAGAAAATCATGAGACTTTGATAGAGGAAGAGAGCCTATCAAAGGAAATTGACAATGAAAAATATATTAGGAGTTTCAGTTGATGGGTTAGATAGGTGGGTATAATTAATATTTGGTTGGATATAATATTAAATTAAAAGGAAATATTAAGTGAAATAAATATACATATCCACGTAGGCATGCCACATAGGCACCACATAGGATAATAAAAGTGGGGACATGGGACTTAACAGACCAAGGGTCACTACATCAAAAATGAGCTTTAGCGGCAATTAATTAACAATTGCCGCTAAATATGTATTTTTAGCAGCAATTAACACTCTTTGCATATGTCCCTAAAGGCTTTAGCGACATTGGATCTAATGGCACTTAACTAATGCTGGTAAAGACTTTAGTTGTATTAAAGTGTCTATTTATTGCCGCTAAAAGTTGTTTTTGTTGTAGTGGGTAAATATGTACCTAAAGTTGGATGGAATGGGTAAATATATAAAAAAAAAAGTATGATGAAGGACAAATATAACCCTTTTCTAAGAGTATAGGGGTAAATATGACCCTTTTCCGTTTCGATTTTCTGCAATTGTAGTGACTTTGCACCTTGATTCCACCAGCTACTAAGACAATAAGAGGTCGTTTGGTACAAAGACTAATAACGCAAGGATTAGTAATATAGGGATTAGTAATGCACAAATTATTTTTTAGGAAAAAAGGTCTAAAATATATCCGAACTTTGACCGAAATTGTGGTATCAATCCCAAAATTTGGGCACTGCCTACCTTTGATAGAAACAGTCACCCTCATGGTTCTAAAATCATGAATGTCATTCATTAATAGAATTGATACCCTAGACCTGATAGATCCATCAACACTTGTTTCCAACCATTCATAAAGACCTTTACTTCTCCTATCCTCCATGTTAGTATGGTTTAACAACCTTGGAGGTATATATGTTGGTTTAGAATTTTCAACAGAGGGGTTAAACTATTTGGGGGTAGGGGGAGCATTTATTGTTTAGGAGGAGTAGCGGTTTTATTAAATGAAGTAGATATGATTGTGGAACTATGGAGTCTTAGACCACTCCCGGGAGTAGCCAAGATATGACCATGATTAAATGCATGTTTCTCCACTACCAAGGTTTGTTCCTGGATCCTAGCTAAGCTAACAGCCTTGTGTCACGAACATAGACTTCAATTAATCATTCTTTGCGGCACTCGACAACTTATTCACGAATCTTTCACGATCTTGTAAGCTCAAGTAAGCTTTTTCAAACTTAGATCACTAAGAAAATGAAGAAAGACACAAGAGAATTTATAAGGAGGCTTTTGTATTGCTTTGGAAGATTTCTTACACTTGTTTGGTTGAGTTACAAATGAATGTCTCTCTATTTATACTACACACCTTGGGGCTGGTAACACCTCGAAATTTCGAAAAAGAAAGAAAAGGAATTTTTGGGCTACAGATTGTGTCTACGAGTCCCCGTCTATGAACCGTAGAAAGAATGAAAATAATTTTTCAAAAATAAGTCCTAGTACCTCTTTTACGGTTCACCAAGACGTCTCGTCGCTCCTTGAACAAGTCGTAGATAGGTCCCATAAGTGGGTCCCAGACTTAGCAAAATTTTGAGGGTCAAGATCGGTTTCTACGGTTGGTGTCTAAGGGTCGTAGGAAGACCTACGAGCCCTAGAATAGTCCCGTAAAAGTTGGTCCAATTTCTGAACTTTTCTACGGTAGACCAGTACGGTCCATAGAAAGACCATGAACCATAGGTCCAAACCGTAGAGGGAGGGTCAACTGTTATTTTAAAGGGGATTTTGGGTATTTTTCTAATTATTTTAAACCAATACCATGTCATTTTTTCTACCACCCTAAGCCCTATATAAAGCTTTTATGCCCCAAATTACCCACTTCCAATTCATTCTCCTAAGTTCCCTAAACTTGACCAAATTCACAATCTCCAAAATTCTCTCAAGACTAAGGAAGGAGAAGAAGAGCTAGGGTTCATCCAAGTCTCCAATCCTTCATTATTTTTGGGCTTCTAGCATCAAGGTATGTGGGTATTCACCCAAAGAGTCCTTTCCTCCATGGGGTCCCCAAGATTTCAATTTCCCAACTCAAGTTTCAATTGATCAATTTAGGGTTTTGATGTGCCGTGAGCTTATTCGACTCCCAAAACAAAGGATTAGTACAAGAAGTTGAGCATGTTTATGTGGATATGATGGTTATTTTGCTAATATGCAGGAAAAATACTTTGAACCAAGTGATAGAAGGAAAGAGTTAAAAGTGAAGTGTGATAGACTTGACGGAAGGCTATACAAGTTGTGGTGATTTGTATGGGTCGTGAAGCTGCTCGTGGAAGTGGCCTTGAAGAAAGAAAGTTCATGGATGGTGATATAAGACCATAGATGGGTCGTGGTGTTTTGTACGGTCCGTACAGGGGCTCATGAAGAAGCTGCAGTTGAAGTTGATGAAACTTGTCTAAGTGTTAGTTCAAGAGAGGCATTGACGGGCCATGAAAAGCCTCATGGACCATTTATCCTGCTCGTGAACAGTGTCGATTGTTATGTTCTCCTACTTTGGGTAGAACTCTTTTCTAAAACTATTTTAATTACTTAGGATTTATTTTTATATCATCATTGATACTCATAGACAAGTTCTTATCGGAGAAACGATAGTTTCCATTTTGATACACTCGTCTGGATATTTTGATTGTTGGTTTGATCTTGATTTCGTGTTTTTAATCAAGAAGCTTTGGTTTTGAAATTTTGTAAGTATACTTTGTTATGCTTCCATTAATGTCTAACTCTTTGTTTCGTTGAGAATATAAGTAGCTAAGCACCACAACTAGGGTTGTGGGAACCATGAGTAAAACACAACGATAAAAATCAAGCGCGGATGGGTTGTGGGAACCATGAGTAAAATACAACGATAAAAATCAAGCGCGGATAACTTTTGATTGATATTAGTGTCACGACCCAAGTATACCCTAGACGTGACATGGTGTATAAGACCCTGAGAGGCCCTACACAAGCCACTTAGCATACATCATACAAGATAATAGAAAACCAAAAGAGTTAAAAATTAGCATTGTATATCAAAGAGTTTGACAAAAGTAACAGAAGTCTAACATTAGTGTCAAAGTCATCTATTACACCATAAAGAAGTGATTGGGACGTAACCCATACATAACATACAAAATCTGAAATGAAAATACATAAAAGCAATAAAAGAGTCTCGGTCCTCGAAACATGAGGATTCACCAATCTTCAATATCTCAAAGAGATCACTAGCCACAAGTATGAGAAGTAGGACCGTCGGACCCTACATTAGTGAAACAATGTAGGCGAAAGTATGCGTTGGTACATGGAATATACCAAGTATGATAGCAATGCATAAGAGTTATGAAATCATGCTAAAAGGAACTTTATGACATGCAATGACCAAGCTAAATCATAAAATAACATGTTAGAAAACATAAGTCATAATCATGGTCAATTCAAGCTAAACATCTTTAAAACAACTTTGAGATACTTTTGAAAAGTAACCTTAGTTCATTATTGTGGGTGATTTACCTTTAACCGTCATAGACCATGTGAGCTATAACATGGAATCCGGTGTCTACCCCACACCGAAAAGAGATGTTCTTACTTGCCAAGGTAAGAACCATAAATTACTTCTAGCTTAGGTGGATCCACTAGCTAATATTTATCTAAGACAAACCTATGGTGGCACATAGTTATGGGATAGAGGGATTTCTACTAGAAATCCGGCCTCAACTATGGGAGAGCTTCCATCTCAATATCCTCTCGGTGCTAAGCATAAATCTCACGGAATAGTCATTAATCTTAACTTTTCTTATTATCCATGGAAGGCCACATCAAGTAGCCAATTCAAGCTAGAATTCATTAGAATAGCTCCTTAATTAATATCGATTCATCTTAGGTGAGAAAACCATTCAACCTTATGAATCATTTATGTGAGAAAATCCTTTCACAATCATGTTATGAGTAGTATGTGAGAAATCATTTCACAACATGCTTTGCTCTCAAACCAACCTAAAATCATTTTCATCAATTTTATAAAGAAACATGCATATCTTCATAAATTCATCTTTCATAGTTCAAAAGCTTCATCATATGATCAAAATCTAGAAATCATGGATCATGCATGGGTTCAAGTGAATTCAACATAAAAACATGTAATTATCTCAATTCATGCATAAAAAGATATAAAACAATCAATTAGATCACAATTGAAAAAGAACCCATAAGATTGAATAAAACCCTAACTTCAATTGGAGATTATAACTTGCAAAATTGGAGAATTTAGGAACCCTATGGAGGAAAGGACTCCATAGGTGAATACTTCATACCTTGATGTTAAAAGCCCACAATCAACGGTGAATTTGGAGACTTGATCTTGAAACCCTAGACTTCTTCTTCAAGCTTTAGAGACAGAAATATTAGGGAAGAACTTTGATCATCTTTTGAGAATTTAGGAGAATGAGTTCAATTGGGTTATTTGGGGGTTAGAATTATATTGGGCATAGGATAGAAAGTAAAATGATATAGTATTGGGTTAGAATAATTAGGAAAATACCCAAAAGCCCTTAAAATAAAATTGTCAAGCCTCACCTACGCTCCGTAGGTCCTACTACGGACCATCCTGATCGACCGTAGGTAGGGTTCAGAGACTTGAATTTAGACCATCCATCGACGGGGTCCATGTATGGTTGGTAGGTCTACCTACGGACCATACATGGCCACCATAGGTCCTAAATTTTTTCCCAAAACCTCTTCTTCATTTACCTTATACCTACAGATGCCATCTACGGTCAGTAGATGCTTCTACCAGCCATAAGTGGGAGCCGTAGGTCAAACCTGCAACCCAAAACTGCATTTTTCAATTTGTTTCAAATCTGAGGTGTTACAATTAACATTTGTTGTTCTAGTTTAATATTAAACACCTTCTAATGGGTGCACACATTAGAACATGTATGTATTCAATACTTGTTCGAGAGAAAAATATATGATTAGGAAAATCTAGAAACGATTCTCACAACTTGTTGTTAGGACTTGAGCTCGAGAGAGGATAATCTTCTTAACAAGTACGCAAGGGTTAAAATCCAAAACACTCTAAGACCGAGAGGAGATGAGTGATATTCATCTAAAAGGACTGAAAAGTGGTTAGGAGTACATAGCTTCCTATGTAAATATGCATTTTATCAAGAAATTATTATTTGTGTAAGTTTCGAGTTGTGATTGAATGTTAAGGGGAACACAATCCTAGTCTTAATCGATAATCAATATTTTGGAACTGTCATTTGTTACTATTGATACTTAGTTTTTAACTACAATTGGTTGCTTGGATACATAAACAACCCAATATTTACTTTATGCAATTCAAAATTTGGAAATATCAACCGCAATTAAACATAAGAACTAGTAGGATTATTTCTACAGTAATTCCCTATGGGATCGACCTCAACTCTTGTTGAGTTCTGTAATTGACATCAACTGTTTATACTTCTTAATTGAGGTGTAAGTTTGTACGTATCAAATTTTGGCGCAATTCAACTTTGTGGGTTTCATCCAGTTATGATTGATTATTGTTGATTAAGTCTTCTAATGCATGATTTTAATGATAATCCATGGTATTTAGTTGAAATTACATTGACCCATGCCTAAATTGTATTTTTTAACTATGAACCTATGATGACCTATGAACTATGAAATTGTGAGATATGCATGTTTTTATGAAGTAATTGTAAATGATTTGGGGATGCTTTGAAAGGAAAGTATCAATGTTATTGTGAAAGATTTCTCACATGTTATGATGATCATGATTGTGAAAGGTATTTCTTACAAAAGAATTCACATTAGTGAAAGGTTTTCTCATCCATGTTTAAAAAACCGAAAAACCCCTTAAAAATCCTAAACTTTAAACCCTAAACCGTAGGACCTAAGCTCTATACTCTAAACCTTAAGGCCCAAATCCTAAACCCTAAATAAACCATAAACCGTAGGGCCTAAACCTTAAGGACTATACCCAGCCCTATACATTAGGGCTTAAACCATAAATCGTAAACCCTAAAACTTAGGACCTAAACCCTAAACCTTAAGGCCTAAAATATTAACCCTAAGCCCTAAGAAATCCTAAGAAACCCTAAACCCTAAAAACCGTTAAAAATCCCTAAAATCCCTAAACCTAAAAAACACCCTAAAGTAAAATATAAGAAAAAACCCTAAACCTAATGAAACCAAAGCCCTAAACCCTAAAAAAACCCTAAACCTAAAAAACTCTTAACTTTAAACCCTAAAAAAACCCTAAAAATTTATGTTTAAGGAACTATTCTATGTTTTGATCTCGAAAATGTGGATTGGTATTGATCACTGCCTTTCCCTATGTTAAAATGATATTTGAATTTTTATCTATTTCGTTGAGATTTAGACTTAGCACCGAGAGGGAATTGAGGTGGAGGCTCAAATAGTGTAGTCTCTAGTAGAAACCTCTAGTCCCCCACTTCGTGTCCCCGTAGGATTGTCTTAAATGACCTATCTAGTGGATCCACTTTAGTGAATGATGATATGTACGGATCCTACCTTGGCAAGTAGGTTCCCCTTCTTTCGGTATGAGAAATATATCGGATTTCATGATATATCTCTCATGGTATTATTGTCGGTTAAAGTTAATATCCCACAAAATGATTATGTCTTCTTTAAAACTTTTCTTATGTCCTTTATGTTAATGTACTTGACTATGTTTTCATGATTTTAATGTCATTACTTCTATAAATTTTTCAATATGATCATGCCTACTCATTTTTTGTCATTCATGCTATCATGCCTATGTTTATGCATATTGCCTCATACTTAGTACATTCCTTATACTAATGCATACTTGTGCCTACATTATCTCATGAATGTAGAGTCTGACGCTCCTACCTTGCACACTCGTGGCTAGTTGATTTTATTGGCTTTGAAGATAGGTTAGTCCTCATGATCCGAGGACCGAGATGTTTTTATAGTTTTATGTCATTTCTAGTTTCAGACTTTTTATGTGATGTATGGGTTACATCCCAATCACTTTCCTTATGATGTACTAGATGGCTTATTGAGACATGTGATTAGACTTCCGCTTTGTCAATTTCTTTTATGCAACAAAACTATGATTTTGAACTATTTAATTCTATCGTGTACGATGTATGCTCAGTGGCTTGTGTAGGCCCTCTTAGGGTCATATACGCCATGTCACACCTAGGAAATACTTTGGGTCATGATAGGGCTAAAGTGTAAATAAAAATTGGTACACAAGTCTCTACATATTTACAAATAAGCCCATCTTCTAGAACTCTCTACAAGTCTAAAGTTTTCCAAGTCCTTCCAAGAAATCTTCTTGAGTATTCGAGAGTCTTCTCCAAACCTCTCCAAGACTCTAGATTCTTCCCACTAAGTCTAACTCACTTATGCTTTAATTCATGCCTAAGTGGTATGACAAAGTGACGGGTCATGACATTCTCCCCCACCTAATGTTGCAACGATCACGACGCATTTTTGCTGCATGAACAATCGAATCTTGCCTTCTAGCATGCGCGATTAGTAGTATACATTGACTCGATCAATTCCCTTGTGATAATCTTCAGACATCATGTCTTTATTCTCTTCTAGAACTTTCTCTATACATGGTGGCAAATTCCCTTTAAAACTATTTTCTTTAGTCATACTCGCAATGAGGGTTACGAACGTTGACTCCTTCTTCTTAAGGCCCATCATGAACTGCATGGCCGATATTTGAGCTTTTCCTTCTGTCTTTGGTACCTTAATCAGGGGAACCATACATGATCCTTCTTGCTCTATAACCAAGAGTCGTTGGAGGTTGGTATGTTGATTATCATGTGACACTTCTGGAAGAACTCTTGCCCGAGAATTATGTCAAAGATAACGAAGGAGCGACAATAAAGTTGATTTTACCTTGCCACTTTCCTAGCATGATGCTTACTCCATGAGCGACTCCACACACGGGAGACGGCGGTGCATTGACCATCTTGTGTGGTCTTGGTCATGACGTTGGCCTCTACACCTGTGTCACCCATAGCACGAGTCACTCATCCATTGATCATCATATCTACATATTGTGTGTCGTATTCCTTTGACTTTTTTGTTTGCTTTGCGATAACTTTGTATAGTCCAATCAGGCCCAACTACGTCATGTTTGAACCTTGCCCTGGTTTTTGTGCCTCTTTCTCCTTCCATTCCCGTAATATGGCACCAAAGTTCTTCAGTTCAGGGCATCTTGCAAAGTCATGCGGCCCACTTCATATGTAGCAATCGTTTCCCTTTGTAGTTTATGTCTTTCGGTCAGTATCACTTTGACATCCAAACTTCTTGCCATCAGACTTATATGTGTTATGATTCTTGGGATGTGGTTGTTGCTCCTTTCTTTTGCCATGATCTCCCTCACTTTGATCATGACTACCACTAATATCTTTTTCTCTTCCTCTGTTACGCTTGTCAAGCTTAAAGTTTGTCAAAGCTTCAGCATGCGTGATGGTTTCATCAATAGTCCTAACTTGTCTGCGCTCCAATTCTATCTTGGTCCATTTTTGCAGTCCATCCATGAAGTGGAACAACATATCTTTATCTGTAAGGATGGGAATCTGAAGCGTAAGGGTGGTGAAGTCTTTCACATATGCTCGTATGTTGCATGTCTGCTTTAACTCCCTAAATTTGTGCTTTGCCTCATGGATGACGTTATTGGGGAAGAAAGCCTTCTTGAACTCTTCTCAGAATTGCTCTCAAATGTTGATGGTGCAAAGCCCCTTCCCTGTCTTGAACTCTTTACGCCTCCACCATAGCATGACCATCTCAAAGAGGTACAACACGACATTTTTTATCTTGTTTCATCGCTCTTCACCCTATTACACTTGAAGTAATTCTCCAAATGCCACGGGAAATTTTCCACCTCTTGCATGTCACAAGTGCCTTTGAACATTTGTGACTTGGGAGGCTCAACCCTGGCCTCCCTATCGTTGTCGAACGACGCAGATACTCCAACTTACATGCCCTTTTTGAGTGCTTTCGTCTCGGATCTCATGCTTTCAATTGTGCTTAATTCATCCATGAGCCGGCACACCATGGAAGTGATGGCTTCATTCATCTCATACTCGGCATGTTGGCGTCCCTCCAACTCCTTGTGGATGTTGTCATTCTATTCAAGGTTGAAGTCATCGAGAGTCTTAAACTTGATATTGACCTCGTTCAAGTGCTTGCCTAAGATCTCCAATGCTTGTCTTGTCGTGTCAACCCTCGTAATCCACTCTACTTCGAGCATGACGTCAATGGGGTCCTCACTCGTCACTCGCTTCAGTGGTCAAAAGGGGGTAAGATTTCAATATTTCGCTTGGTGTAAGGTCGAGTAACAATTCCTTATTACTCTTAAGGTGATTCCTTCCCTTTTGATTCTTATTTCCATCATCTTGCCTGATGTTGGTGGTGCTAGTAGTGTTGATGTCTCCCTCGTTTGTCATTCCCTTAGTATCAATCTTTACTCTGATACCACTTTGTCACGGACTTAGACTTCAACTAAACGTTCCGTGTAGCACTCAACAACTTACTCACGATCTTGTAAGCTCAAGTAAGCCTTTTCAAACTTAGATCACTAAGAGAATGAAGAAAGACACAAGAGAATTTATAAGGAAGCTTTTGTATTGCTTTGGAAGATTGCTTTCACTTTCTTGGTTGAGTTACAAATGAATGCTCATTTATTTATACTACCTACCTAGGGGCTAAAGTGTAAATAAAATTGATACACAAGTCCCTACGTATTTACAAATAGGCCCATCTTCTAGAACTCTCTACAAATCTAAAGTTTTCTAAGGTCTTCCAAGAAATCTTTTAAGTATTCGAGATTCTTCTTCAAACCTCTCCAAGAGTCTAGATTCTTCCTACTAAGGCTAACTCACTTATGTGAACTTATGTTTTAATTTCATGCCCAAGTGGTATGACAAAGTGGCGGTCATGACACTTGGCTAAGGTCCTAGGACACAATATTTTCATTGTCAATCCAATCTCTCAGGTTTCAAATATTCGATGAAGTTACTGATCACATAGTCTTCAAAAAGCTATACTCCAGAGAGTAATTCATCAAAAAGAACTACATATTCTTAAACATAACTCACTTCACTGCAAGAAAAATGTGGATTACATGGGGATTTTCCTGGGAATTGTATACAAAAATTCGCAGGAAACTCTTATCAAGAAAATCCGATGGTAAAACCTTCGTAGGTAATTATTTTTTGCGAATTTCAAAATCTCCAAGTAATTTACCTAAGATTTAAATGTCGCATGTAAATTACTTGCGAATTATTTTCCTGCAAAAAATACTAAAAGTATCTCGAAATTTTTTGGTAAAAATTAACCAAAAATGAATTTTCTTACAATTTTTTCGCAACTAAAGCCGCATGAAGTTATTCTAATAAATTTTTACGAAATTTCTTTGTAAACAATATTAATTATTTTGTTCACCCTTCACCCTTTGAACAAAATTTATGTTTTTTTTGCCCCCCCCCCCCCCCCCCCCCACCCCATTAATTGCTAACAGTGGCCTACAACTTAATCCCTACACACTTCCCACCCGTGCTCCTTTTTTTTTGGTTAAATTAATTGCTTCTTGAAATTATATTCTATCAATGTTCTTAGTCATAGTATTATAAATGCTAAATTTTTTGTGTCTTCTTTCATTGTGGTACAAAAGTTACTATTGACATTACACCAAATTTTGGTGTCTACCTCCGAGTTGATTAATTTTTAAAGCTAAATTTAATTAAATTAATAGATTACTTAAAATAAAATTTAGATATTCATAAATTACACTAAAAGTACTATAAATTCATCTCATATTAATATGGTAATGAAATATATCTTAAAATATGGCCTATAGTTCATATAATTTAACTCTTAAAAGATGAAACATGTTAACCATTTATATATTTAAAATATCACTACAACCCAACATATCATGAAAATTTTATGCTTACATTTGTTATGAGATAATATTCATAACTAAGCATATTAAACGTAGAAAAAATTAATACACAAAGTTCTTATAAATAAATAATTGAAAATATAAATATATTAGTAAGTTTAAAGTGCAAGGAAGTTATAATCAATAATCCATCTGTCCCTAATTACTTGTCCACTTTTCCTTTTTTTAGTTTGACCCTAATTACTTGTCCATTTTGACAAATCAAGAAAAGAATTTTTTTTTTCTACTTATTATACCCTCAATTAATTACTTTGAAAAAGGTATAACTTTTTGAAAATCTTATGTTTTTAATTCATCAACTTCATAATTAATAGGGGTAAAATGGTAAACTCACTATGTCAATCATTATTTTCTTAATAAGTGTGTCAATTCAAAAGTGGACAAGTAATTAGGGACAGAGGGAATAATTAATAGTATATCTCATTAGGTATTTGTGGTATTTAAAATTTTAATTTATCTTTTAATAATTATATTTTAACGTAGTTAAATATATATTTGCAAATAAATATCATTTGATAAATAACTTATTATGGAGAAATTATATCATTTAAATGCTTGTAAACAAAAGATATATCAATTGGATATACAAGTAAAAATTATTTATATTTCACTGTATATAATTCTATCAACGAGAGGATAATTAGACTTCACATTAATAATGTATATAATCAAATTTTTTCTCTACTTAAATATAGTGCTTGACTTATTCAATAATACACAATTTAATATAAACTAATATTAAATCAAAATTTATTATATTCATGATAGTTATATTCTATTGGATAATAACTAGCCATATAATTTTAATGCTTTGTATCTTTCAAGTAAAAAAACAAAATAAAAAAAGGCATCATTGGTTTAGAAAGATTAAATATTAATTATATATAAGTTTAAAAAAATTGATTGTGGCATTTGTGGTAATGATCCAACACCGTATTAAATTGATATTATTGTATAATAATTTACTTAACCTAAAAGTAGAATAAATATTTGACAATAAAATTCACATTAATGTCATCGTCATTTTTTATATTATCATAATTTTTAATTTTTGTAAATATATTTTTAAGGAAATACTCCTCGAAGACTCCAATTCAAAAACTCATTAGGTTTCAAGAAAAAATTTCTAGTTAAGTTATATCAAAAACAAATTCAAGTATGCTTATTTCCAAGTAAATCCCTCAAAAAATCTTCAAACCAAATTCACAACAATAAAATCCCCAAGTAATTCTACAAGTAATTTTTTTTTTAAGTAAATCCCAACAAAATTCATTGAAACATGAATCCCTAGGTAATACCACATATAAAAAAAATTCTAGATAATTTCGAAGTAATTATTCCTAGCTAAATTTTCAAATAAGTTTATCTAGGAATTTTTTTGCAAATACATAAAAGAAATGTCTTTTTTCATTACTTGCGAATTTACCTATGAAAATGATACTAGCAAATTATTTACCCCAAATAATTCCCCAGGAAATAATTTTGTGTAAATGGCGCCAGATTTACCTACCAATTTTTTAGGAAAATATTTTTCACATGTACAAAAATCTAGAATTTAGAAATTTCATATTTTCGCATGAAAATTGGTAGAAAATTTCTGCAGAAATAATCTCAAGTAAAATTTGCATTTTAATTTATAGTTTTCTAGTAGCACTTGTTTCAAGTCTTTGTAGTCTCTGTAAGGTTATCAAACAATTCTGACCCAAACATAGCATATAAGAATCCAAGTTGGTCATTCTCTTGTCAATCAATGTTTCATATATAGGGCTTTGCCATTCATCTTGCAAGAAGCTGATTTTACTCTAGAACCTTCCTGTGTGTCATCAAAATCAAAGAACTGTTTTATACAAAATCGATCCTTTAGTCCTTCACAACAATTTTTTGTAAATGTTGAACTGTAATCAGAATAAATAAAAGAAAAATATAACTTTTATTAATGAATCTTGTGAGTACAATTCTATTACTCTTTTGATTCTTCTCTCCTAAACTTCTCCATGATTAGAGGGCTTTCAACAAGATTCAAGGGATTTTAGTAGCATATTCTCGGATAGTTGAATGATATAGACCTCCTTGAGATGTGTTTGATCACTAAAAATGTCGAAAGGCACTTCGTCGTTGCAAGTCAATCTCCTGGAAAACTCTGTTGACCACTCCTTCGAAGAACTATGTTGGTGTTGTTGTAGCTTTCTCCAATCCTTGCAGAATACTCGTTGAAGTCTTTTTCAAATACCCTTGGATGTAGGGGTGTCAAATGAACGGGTTGGGTTGAAATTAGAGATATTAAAATGGGTTGAGATAGAAATCGGGTTGGGTCTTGCCCGCCCAAGTTTACTTTGGGCTCAAATGGGTTGGGTTCAAATGGGCTAAAAAAGGGTTGGGTCTTGACCAGCCCAATTTGACCCGATTAATCTCAATAATTTTAACATAGTGATATTTAACTTTTATAATCACAATTCGAATTTTCGCTCAAGATTTTTTTTTAAAAAAAAAGTAACAAGTGGATAGATAAATCCTAAAGATGTTAAATAGATAATAATTTATACCTTTAATATAGGAACATATTGTAGTAAAGAGTTTTAAAACGGATTGAAATTGAAGATTGAATTGAGCTCAATTAAGGATTCTCTTAAAATGGGTTAGACTTGAATGAGTTGAGATTCAACCCAATTCAAATTATCTTGAGCCCAATTCTTAAAATTATGGGCGGGTTGGGAGGGTTACCTATGTTTGAGTTCATTTTTGACACCCCTACTTGAATGTCATGTCTATCCCCTATTTATAGTTGTAGGGGTGGACAAGGTTGTTTATGATTGACTAAAAAATGTCATTTTGATATTTGGCGGATTGTGATTTGTTCTTGAATTTGACTGGAACTACTAGGCTTTTTGGACACATGGCATCACCTTGTTGGTCTTGGATGCCTAGTCATTTGATATGTGGCATGTGTTTGGGCTTCAAGATGAAATAGACCTTGGATTTGAATTTTAATAAAATATACTTATTTATTTGTATAGCCCAATTTAAATGAACATGAATTTAATTCAAATTTCGTATAAATTTAATTCAATAAAATTTATGTGTCTACGGTGCCTCACCATCAAATCTTGAGGATTCAATCTGATAACCACGAGTGGGAAATTGGTATTATTCATGCCTAACAGAAACAAATGTTGGAGTTCTATCCCTAACTGCCACTCCAGATGATTGTGCTTCTCCTTCTCCTTCTAGGGCTACATTACTCATTAACATCCTCTTGATCTCATCCATTGTCTGCGCGACCATGACATCCATCATCTGTCGTAGATCCAAGACAGGATTGACTACATTATCCATGGATCTTTTGAGATTGTGACTTCTTTATGCAATTTTGCATCTTTGTGTTATGATCTTCCATTTCTATGGTTCGAGAAAAGGCTTGCTCTAATACTGGTGATGCGAATTACTGAAATTCACAGTGCAATTATGAAAAGATTGAATGTTCTTAAAGGGTAAATTAAAAAAAAAATACCCTATAACAGTTCACCTGACCACAAAAGCTATGGAGGAACTTAGAGGGAAAAAAAGAGTTATATTGATTCTTCAAATCTAAAAAGTGATTGCAGTTGCTGCTAGTTTCAACTAATAAAGGAGAAAACAGAGTTTGAGGTTTTGGAATCACGTGCACAACACATGCCTAGACTAATTTCCTAAGGAGTCGTTTGGTTTGAATTCAAGTTATAATGAAATTAGTTATGATGAGATTAGTTATGATGAAATAAATTATCCTAAGATTATTTTTTATTTAGTGTTTGATTTGTTGTATTCAAAATAATAAATTTTAAGAACAATTTATTTGTTTACATAAATACCCTTCATGAATGTGAAAAATGATGTATAAAATGGGTTTAAAAGGATATTTTTGTCATTTACTTATTTTATCTCGAGATAAGTTATCCCGAAATTACTATACCACCCAAGGTGAGTAATAACTTATTCCGGTAATAATTATTAATCCCAAGATAAGTTATTTCGGATTTGCCAACCAACCAATAAAATAAGTGGCACTATCATTTAATTTCATGACTATTTGGTGTTATCCTTCACACCAAATGACCCCTAACTAATTTCCACACTAACATGTCAACTCATCATGTGCTTATAACTAATCAGCTAATCAATCACCTAATCTTCATAACAAAATAAGCAATAGGGAAATAAGGTATATATCAGACAAGCATATGAATATTTAAGTGTATCGGAAAAAAAATAGTATATACAATCTCACTTAAAGTAGGAATAGGAATAGAAATATTATATAGAATCATGCTTGAAAAAGAATTATAATGTAGTGTCCTAGTTGGAAAAGAAGTCTAATGTAATATCTAAAAATAGGGTCACAATATAATAATATATATACACAATCTAATAAGATTTTTCTCCAATATTTTTTCACATGGTATCGGAGCCTCTACGATCTTGGTAGAGAATAAAAAAAAGCTTTCGCAGCCGGCAGGCGATTATAACTTATATAGCTATCCATCAAGCCAATGATTATGTTAGCAAAAACTGGGGCAATACTATGTGCATGAAAAATAATCATGCCGAGAAGAACTAATTGAGAATCATCTGGGACAAAGAAAGTAGCACCATGCATCATACCAGTGTCTACTTTCTCATGTCTGATTTATGTAGCACCATGCATCTTTCCGTCGACTATTTTTTCATATCCAATTGGCGTAGCAATGTGCATCTTTGTAGTGACTACTTTTTTAGATCTGATTTGTGTAGCACCATGCATCTTTTCGGTGACTATTTTTTCATATTTGATTTGCATAGCGTCATGCATCTTTTCGGTGACTACTTTCTCATATCTAATTTGTGTAGCTTCGTGTATCTTTACAAACTACTTTTTCATATCTAATTTTCGTAGTATGTGTTTCTTTCCGGTAACTCCTCATATATGACTTACATATTTTAATTTTTTGTCGATGTTGTGCAAAATTCAATACCACCTCATGGTCCAGCAACCTCTGGCGACCGAAGCCCAACCAGCGTCGCCGATCGCAATCCCTCACACGTGGCTAGATTTAGAGTTCCAAAAATCGTAGCGGTGTGTAAGTCTGTCCGACCAATTTTTCAATGAATTTCTTGCTCAATATTGACTAGTCTCTTCATTTTATGATGTTTCAAGCACTTTCCAACGATCATTGAATTGTTTCTAGCATTTTTGAGTTTTCCAATATTGTTATCTCTCTGTTTTAGATTTACTTTTTTCAATTTAAGGGTATACCCAGATATTTAGGTTGGATTACACTGATATTTTCTCTCTCATGGCTAAAATAATATATGTCCATCTTTTCTATCTATAGTTGTTGTTTATCATTGGTCTTTTAATCAGTTAGACATTAAGAATATTTTTCTCCAATCTCTCTATGATGATCTTGAGGAAGCTCATATGAAGTAACCACCTAATTTTACTGCTCAAGGAGAGTCTAGTAGCTTGTACATCAATTGTTCAAGTCACTCTATGATCTGAAATATTCTTCTCGAAAATCTTACCAATATTCTTCACATAAGAAAAACAAACTGAGGAAATAGTTTGTAGATCATCCATTGTAAAAGATTTTTTATAATTTTTTTCCATTGTTCGAAGTGAAGAATGTTTGATCATATATGTGTAGATGGCGCAACTCAACCATCTCACAAATGATATCCAATACTAATACTCGTCCTTTAACTCCTTGAACTGTCAAAGTTTCAAGGTTCAAAAGATTAACTGAGAGTGATAATATATCTTCAACAGTCTGAAAAGCAAGATAATGGCTAATTCTTGTCCTCAATGTTGAGGAATACACATTTACCCGTTTCAAAAAAAAAACTTTGTGGGAAAGATTGGTTAGAGTGTATTAAAGTCCAACATTGGTTGGGGAATGAACTAGTAGTCTGCTGATATGGACTTGGGGAAATCCTCCCCTAATAAGCTAACTTTTAGGGTTAAGTTAGATTTAGGCGCCATATTTTTACATGGTATCAGAGTCTGGTCTTTTTTCATTTGGATTCTGGTACATGCTCTGGTTAAGCCTCGGCGTTAAGGAAGGTGTTAAACTTCTCGAGCTTAGTTTGGGAAGTTCAGCACAATCATTCATGGGTTCGGCATGACTCATAGTGGAGAAGATCATTATGTGTCGTATCAATATTCTGCATCAAATCCACTATTTCATGAGAAAACTGAGCACATTGAAAATGATTGTCTCTTTGTCAAAGAAAAGATACTCTCGAGAGATATTGTTAAAAAGATTGTGAAGTCGATTCATCAGCTTAAAAATATATTCACCGATCCTCGTATTAATTACATTTGTAACAAGCTAAGTACATATGACTTGTATACACCAGCTTGAAGGGGAGTTTCAGAATAGGAAGAGGAATAAGAGTAAGAATAGTATATACAATCTCACTTAGAATAAGAATGTGAATAAGAATAGAAATAGTATATAGAATTCTACTTGAAAAGAGATTGTAATGTAATGTCCTAGTTGGAAAAGGAGTCTAATGTAGTGTGTATAAATAGGGTCTCAATGTAATAATATAGATACACAATTCAATAATGTTCTTCTCCAATACTTTCTCACAAGTGTGAATATAAGCCAAGAACTAAAAAAGTCCAAGGGGTTTGACCCCAGTACGACTATGCCTCAATCTCAAACATATAATGCTCAAATATGTTCAAGTTCATAGATGGCATAATACATATATTGGACCCTAAACTTGACTTCAAATTTTAACTTTAACCTCTAACTTTCATAGTGCACAAACAAACACTTTAACTATCCAACTTTTAAATAAATAAACACACGATTTTTGCAGCCAAAGAGCGTGAAATGCAAACGATCCAACGTATATTAGTGAGCCACTCAATGGCTGCCAACTAATTAAATATTTTACACGTCGATTTTAGAACTAAAAAAATCAAAATTAATTTTAATTTATATACAAGAATCAAAATTAATTCATCCTAATCTTTTCCTTTTCTTCATCATATTTTTTTATCCTCTTTTGTAATCCCGAAATAGCAATTTTAGCGTGTTCAGTATAATCAAGTTCACACCACCTAAAAAACTTGCATCCAACCTATTTAAGAAGAACAAATTCATTATCAAAATTGGAACTTGAGAACAAAAATTTAAACAAAAAAAAGATGTCTTAAGAAACCAACGACCTAAATTGTTTGCAGACCAAGAAATCTTCATTATAGCTCTTTTTCCACAATGAAAAAAAAAATAGAAGCCATTTGCACTAAATATGAGCAGAAATAGTTCTAAAGAGAGGAAAAAATCTAAGTTTGAGATTTTGATATGGAAATATAAAGATATATATAATAGGGATCATTAAGGGTAGAGTTGTCATTTCAACATTTTTTTTTACTGTTGTGGGCCTTGAAAATTACTCCGAACGCGCGCAAAATAAGTGCACATCACGCGTTTTGCCAGCTAGGACTCGCGTGTTTATTTATTTAAAAGTTGGATAGTTAAAGTGCATGTTTGTGCACTATGAAAGTTGGAGGTCAAAAGTTAAAATTTGAAGTCAAATTTAGGGTCCAATATATGTATTATGCCAATTAGATTGAGCAGCGGGTCTAGTCACAAATAGACCATAGACAGTATGTCAGTCACCAGAATGTCACTTGAGATTAAAACTATCTCAGAATACTGTATATGTCATATTCCAGATGTTAGCATCAACAATAATCACTATCTCAATCCCAAACATAATTGTGATTGACAAATCAGTCGTACATATTTACTTCAAGCATCATCAACAAGTAGACTACAGACAACTGATCATTGAGACACATTACTTTTGGACGAAAACTTTCCTGGAACATTTAATATTATATCTAGCTGTTAGTACCAGCAATACTATGCCTCGTGAGAGTTTTATTTCATAGCATTATCAGCAGATGGACTACAGACGCATTACTTTGAATGAAATGGTGATCCAGGAGGAGCCATCAAACCAAGCGCTTGCATTACCTTCATCCGACGTCCGCTTGGTGCTTGTTCCCCTGCTGAAGCTACTGCCTGAATGGAATGTCAACAATTGCAAAGTTGCATAATAATATTGCAAACTACTAGAAGATTAAATATAGCAATAACATGCAGTCATGATTCCACGCCACTAAAGACGTGCATTGTCCAATTCGTCTACTCTCATTTTCTCTGAGATGTCATTCAATTTTGTTAAAAGCAGAAAGAATAAATTATGAAGCAAGACTTAGCAGAAAAGTTAAACCAACATAATTTCTGTATCATAAGACAGCAAAAAAGGATATCAATATATCATAATGGTAACACAACGCAAATGGAAAACTTGAAAGGACAAGATTTATGAATTAGTTGTTGCATCTGTGTTTTTGCCCCTTCCTGTTATCCACTTGTGGAAGACCCACGCCTTCTATTAGAATAGGAGGCACAACTTCAAATCAATAACCTTCAGAGGTAGAAGATGTTCACTCCCAGAAGCTGGGTGAGTTTTGACTTGTTTTCTTTTTTATTTTAGAAAAAGTTTTACTTGACTTGGAAACTATCATAAGAGCAGCTCCTTCCCTTGCACTTTGATTACCTTCTTAGCGCATCTTATAAGAAAATATTACATAGCATTTCTGCTATTTTTCATTCAAAAGAGCCATTTCTGAAGTTTAGGAAAGAATTTTAGACTTTAAAATCCCCATATACCAAAATATGCTACTAGATGTTTTCTCAAGGTTCCCATTCACAAAAATGAGAAGAACACAAATTTAACTGGAACTTGAACCAAGCATTGGTATTTAAGACAGTTCTGAGTGAGGATGAAACTTGCAGAAGTTGAGGGTGTCATGTCCTGACTTTTCTTGTTTCCTTTGCCTTGAGATGCACCCGTGCTGAGTGTTTCTGCTAAAAAAGAAACACTTCTCACTAGAACATGGGGGGAGGGAAGGAGAAAAAAGAATGTCACTGAAGATCAATATCAATGATAATTGAAAATCTTAAAGGCACCATGGTGGACCTACTTGTTGACTCAAGAGACTCATAATTTCTTGTAATCGATGAAATTTAGTTAATGTTACATAGATGCAATAATAACTACATATGTTATGCTCGTATTTCATTGAGTTTTAGTTAAGTTATATGCTTTATATGTTGCAAAAATCAATCGTACTATATGATGGGAAGGGAGAAATGCTTGGTTTGATGTTTACAACAACATATCCAGTGTTATCCCCACAAGTACTGAGGCCTAGGAAGGGTAGTGTCAGGTGTGTATGGGGATCATACCCTACCTATCGGAGATCAAGAGGTGGTTTTTGATAGACCCACGGCTCAAGAAGGATCTAAACACTTGGTTTGATGTTTGGGCTATTAAATTATGTGTCTGAGGAGGTTGGGATTGAAATAAAGGTATTTGACAATTAATGGACTCTCAGGAAGAAGAAAAGTTGGGAGACAACACAAGGGGTACAGATTTTGACAATTCAAACAAGTCTTAACTTCAAAAGCTTGCAACTCTCAGTAGATCAACAATTTATCCATCACTTTTAAAGGAAAGTTCTAACCCTTGAAATCCAGTTTTCAACGACTTAAACAGTTTGTCATTTGAGTTCTTCCAAAGGTGCACACTCATGTATTTAAACCATTCCAATGAGGCCCAAGACCCTCATTTTTAATTCCCTGCCCTTACAAAGCTTCCACACAACTCCCCAACAAGGTAAATTTCAAATCACCTGTTAGGAAGCGTAGGTTATATACCTGATTCATGTGTAGCATTTTGATGAATGGCAAATTGTTTATGAGAACCAGGTTCACCCACAGGACAGGAGCAGGAAAACCAGTTCTAGGGACGAAGGGCTATTTAAGGTAATGATGAGTTGGTATTTTACCGACTCATTGGACTCAACTTCATGAATTTTTGCCATGTTTTTATGCTAATTGAGGGGATATTAGGCCCTAGTTCTCTTGTATGCAGACATACTTTAGAAAAAGCAAGTTTGATGGATTTGAAGCTGAAAATCACTAAGCATACCAGTGAAAGGAACTGGAATCCCACAGGAGGCATCTCGCCAGCTAAATGCTAGCCTGAAAGAAGCAAAGTTGCCTCAGTACCGGCGCTGCAATTGGCATGGTACAATGATTGATCAGCGGCTCGCCGATTCCAGCACAGATGCACCTGTGAGAACTAAAGCTGGCAACCGGACCGAACTGGCAGAACAAGACCAATTTTACCAGTATCAGAACCGGTCCTCGTTAACCGGAGGAATTACCGAAACCGGTTTTACCGAAACTTTTCGGAAGTTCCAGCCCGGTCCTATAGCTACCGGTTTGGACCGATACAGGAACCGGGTCCAACCGGTTTGGACGTTCAGTAATTTTTTTTTAATAACTTATTAATTTTTACTTTATATTATTATATAATATATATTATTATATATTAATATTATTAAATAAATATATAGTTATATTATTATGGAAAAATCACCTCATATATCTATTTAAGGCTTAATATTACAGCCTTTAGATGTACTCTTTTTATATTACTACTTATAACAGTTTAATTACAAGTATTAACAGATTAGTTTTAATTTATAATTTATTTTATTTTATTTAATTAATTAGTTATTATTTTTATAATTACATTATAATTAATAAGTAAGAGAAATA
>NW_006239153.1:729522-743531 GCF_000226075.1 Solanum tuberosum
TTTTGATTCGAATTCTGATTTTGTTAGTGAAATAAAAAAGGAAAAATGGAAAAAAACAACAAATGTAGAAGTTGTTCAATCTTCAAAATCATCAACAAGAAGAACAACAAAAAAGAAGGAATCAGAAATTCCAATATCCAAAAAAGGCAAAAAAGTTGTTAGGGTAAGTATTATATTTAATTTATTTTCACATTATTCAAATTAGTGATTTTTTTGCTAAAAATATCACATTATGCTTATTGTTGTTTTGAAACTTTTGCTTGGGTGAAACTTGTACGAAATGAATAATATTGGTATGAATCTTACTTTAATATATGATTTTGGGATATTATATGAAATGTGATATAATATTGGTATGTAAATGGTATGAATTGTGTTTTGACATTGGTATGAAATTAGTTTGATATCAGTAGCCCAATGGTAAGAATTGTTAAATTGGTATGCAAATGGTATGAATTGTTAAATTACTCTGTTTTGTATGAATTATGACTAAAATTGATATGAAATTGGGATTCTTCTAATAGGAAGGTTTCTTTTTCAATTTATTCATTAATGTATTTAAATTTTAACATTGGTATGAAAATGGTATAAAATGATTTTTCTTTCAATTTTTCCCAGTGATTGTGGTTTGTACACATGTCTATTTGCTGAATACATCAGTAATGGAGTTTTTGATATGTGTTTTGTTGATATCGATGCAAAGTACCATCGTCAAAGGTATGCCACAATCATATGGCATTATGGAAAAACAAGAATGATGATGGCGCGACCAGTGATAGTGAAGTAACTGGCACTGTTGCTAGCAAATTTGGTGGACCTCACATAGCAAAAGAGCATGCTTCGGATATCAGCAATTATCTCACACCAAGACCACGGAGATCAAATTTGAGATAGTTGATTGCACCTTAGACTTTTTAGAATTACAAGTTTTTTTAATTTTTGGATGATATTTTTGTGTTTGTTACAGCTTTAAGTAGTTGATATATATAATATCCATTGTTTTATTCCAAAAAGATACCAACTACATATGAATTACAGATTGACTATTGTAATCGCAGGATACTAGTTATATACAGACTGCATTCCAAATGGATACACCATTCTAAAGATAAATTACACATTGACTATAATAATTCTCGGGATAACAGCTATATACAAAATGCATACAAATTGGATTCAACATTTAGATTTTATGATTTTACAATGTCTTATTAACTATAAAGAAATCATACTACTGATTTAGAGTTCATGAACTAACTCTGACTTATAATTGGTATACAAACTATACGCCTTTGGCATCCAAATTCATATTCTAGCACAAAAAAATAAAAAAATAAAAAAAGAATGAAGTTGGTATTCAACATGTATAAATACCTTGTATAAATGATTATGCCAATGTAAAATAGTGACAACAATTCTGGAAAAAAAAAAACGCAGAGAGAGAAACGTTGAAGAAAATGGATAAAATAAGACTTTTTAATTAATTTTAACAGATTAGAGTGAATTAAGGAAAACAAATATTCCTAATTAGTTTGAATCTCCTAAATTTATGCTAATTAATAATTATCATCAATCAATTCAAATTTAATTAATACTCCTATTTCCGTTTTTTATTTTTTTTCTTCAAAATCAATTTATTTTCCTTTTTTATATTATTTTTTTCAAAACAGATTTTTACAATTAATTAAAAAATGTTTTTTTAAAAAATAAAATGTTATAACCTGAAATTTTTTATTGTTACAACTTGAAAGTTTTATTCTACTGCTATAACTTGAAAATATTAATCTAATAAATGTCATATATGAAATTTTCACTATTTTTTTGTTTTTGTCGTTTTTAGTAAGAGTAAGATTTCAATTACATGATCTTATTTACATAGTATTTTTTTTTAATATTTCAAATATTTTCTCATCTCAAATTTAAATATTTATTCTTTTACATTGAAATTATTTTATTTATATGTTTTTCATTTTCTTTTAATGTCTATCGTTATTGTGTTAATCTTATGTCATATATTTTAAAAATAATATATTTTTTCACTTATATCCTTCTATAATGCATGTTTTAGTATTACATATATAAATATATAGTTTCTTACTTTCAAAATTCTATTTATTTTTTATTATGCTTTTATTTCCTTGGTCAAAATCTCTTCATTGTTTAAATTCAAAAAAATGTATTTTCAATCGCTATATGAAATACAATCTCATCCAAATTAGAGAGAGAACGCAGTATATGTTGTCAAAATTTAATAATTTTTTTACATGTTTTTTTGAAATTTTAAAATTATTATTGTTCTCTATTTTATTGCTTAGAATTCTTCCATTGTCTACGTTTGTTAACAATAATGTTTAGCATTTAATTATTTGCTCTATTTATGCCTTTTTTTTATCAAACAAAAAATATAACCCCATGATATCTTATGTAACTGTTTTTCACCGTAAGTGTTGCTATTTCTTTGCTTAAACAAACCACCGCAAAAAAGTTTGATATTATTTTTACCATAAGAGAATTTCAATGACTGCTTTTTACACGTTAATGTTATTTTAAATTTCTTCTCTTCATCTAATCCTCTCTACAAAATTTATATTAAATATATACACTCAACATTTTAGGTATTAGTTGCATTTTAAGTATATATACATTCCAGTTGTGCATGTAATTATCTTGTTGTTGTATTTTTTTTCACAAAAACATGCTTAGAAAGTGATTTTTTTTTGTCTCAACTTCAACTGCAATTTTTTTAATATAAAAACATGAGGAATTTTAAAATTGTGCATGTAATTATCTTATTGCCGTATTTTTTCCACAAAAACATGCTTAGAAATTGATTTTTATTTTAGGTATTAGTTGCATTTGTTTTTTATTCTAAAAAGTATGAAATTCTAAATAATTTACTAAAACGTATGGGATTTCACATGTATTTTTCATAAGATTCTAATAGCAATCCTCGCAATTTAGATTTTATTTATCATTTAAAAGATGTAACAAAAAGAAAATCAAGACTTCCAAGTTTCGAGTTTTACCTGTATGTAGGAGAATTCTTCGGTCTGTGATGAAGTTCTAGAAGTATTTCGCCCCTAAAAATATCAAAATTATAATTTTATTATGTGGATACAAATAATACATATACATAAAAAAATAAAAAATAAAAAGGATGAATCAATTGAAAATGCATTTTAAATTCATTTTGTAATAACACAAACATAAAACAGAGAACAAATATATGATCTTCAATCTTCTTTATTTTTTGATAAAACATAATCATTATTCTGTTTTTTTTGGGGGTAAAAGATCTTCTTTCATTTTTACTTCACTTTTTTTTTTGTTAATTGAAGATTTATAATTTTTTCCAGAGATCAATAAATGGAAAATGATGATACAGAAATGGAGAAGCAAAGAGAGTAAAATCAATTATTAAGAGATTGAGAAAAAAAAGATTAAAAGACATATTATATAGCTATAGCCGTGTAGCAGTTGACAGTTTTGTTTTTTAAATTTTTTGACAGTTTTTTTAAAAAATAATTAAAGGCTCTTAAACGTGGTAACTTTTAAATTTTAAAAACAATTCGTTTAAAATATATAATATATTGATTTTTTAAATTTAAATTAAAAATTACTAAGTAATGTAGATTTAAATTATTTTAAAATTTTAACTTTTAAAACTAAAAAATAGAGAATTTTTATGGTGCTGACATGTGTCACTTTTTACTTTTCATATATAGAAATATAGAATATAGACGTGTGTAACTTTTTACTTCTCCTATTATATATAGATATATATAGATAGATAGATGTGTCTAAGTTACATTTCTTGAAATAATTAATTGGTATAAAATAATAGTAAAAAGTTATTATATTTTTAATCATAATATATATCTATATTCTATACATATCTATATTTTACTTATAGCACCACAAAAAATAAATTTTATAAATAATTAAAATTAATTCTATGTAATAGGGTCAAATACTAAATTACTATTTTGTTTTTTAAAATAATTTTACAGCAGTTTTTATAAATAATAAATAATTTTAAAATAGTTCAAAAAATAGGGTAATATCAACGTATGTGGTTCCTTTTTTTTTTTTTTTTTTTTTTTGTCTTTCCACAACTTCCTTATAGCAAAACAAATGCAGATAATAATAATCTATATATTAAAAAAATTAAAAGGTTAAAAAACCTTTAAATTATTTATATAAATAAAACAGTAATGTAAAAATTGACTAACTAACTACATATTATTATGTTTTTTTTTTTATAAAATTACTTTTTAAAATTAAAAATAGAAAAACTTTTCAATCTTAGTTTTTGCTTTATATTTTTACCGCTTTTTAAAAATTCAAAATTTGCAGTTACTTTAGTCTTTTTACTGTTTTTTTAATTTTATTTTAATATACGTTTTTTTATATAAATTCAAATTCTAGCCGTTTTAAAATTATGTTGATGGTTATTAATCTAACTATCTACATACCCGTGCGTTGCGCGAATATTTTAAAATATAATAATTTTTAAACTTAAAAATAATTAATATGAATTATTATTATTGAGTAACAAAAGTGCATGTATATAATAGTAGGATATAGTTTTTAAAATTTTAAATTAATTTTATATAAATAATTAATATATTTTTATAATATTAATTAGAAAAATTTTAGACATTATAAATGCCACCAACATGATATTATGAATATAACGTGAAAACATACATGGTAATTCATTTCAAATCAATTTTAATTTGAAATTTGAAAGCAATGATATCAATTATTATCTTTAAATTGAAATACACGTGGAGAGATTTTATATGATAGAATGAAAATTTTGAAATGATAAAATAAAGTTGATCAAGATGAAAATCTAAAAATAACACTTTGCAAGTTATCATTCATTATATTGAAATCTTCTGAGCTTGTTAAATTGCTAAAGAAATAAGAATTACAACACAAATTAAGCTTGACTATATAAATTCTCACTAATCTAAATCCTAACTTTTATCAACGTGAATCTCATCCATTTTATTCCATTTTCAAATGTAATTTCTAGTATAGTAAGATAAGCCATATATTTATAAAATTGTCCATATGTCTTTTATTTTGTATGTACAATTCAACGTTAGCTTTAATTATTATATTTTATTTATAAAGGATAAAAAGCTATAATAATTTTACATTATGACAATTTAGTTTACACGATTATTAAAAGATATAATAGGGAATACTTCTTATTCTAAGTTAGCCTATATAATAAAATAAATTATTATTTTAAAATCATTTAATTTGTTATTTTGGCTAAAGAGGAATTATTATTTTTTAAATTCAATTTATTATTATATTTTATAATAAATAATAAATTTGAGTTATTAAATTATTTTTTTTTTAAAAAGAGAGGAAATTTCTTGTCACAGGCTATGCAACCCTTCAATCCTCAACATGCTATGCAATCCTTCAATTTGAAAAAAAAATCACACTATTTTAAGTCATTTCGTCATAGTACATAATAAAGATAATCATTAATAAATATGAAATAATTAAGAAATAGAACTTACTGAATATTTTCGGCAAAATTATGTGAATCATCTTCTTCAATTATAAAATCCCAGATGATTGCATATATGTTAGCACATACTATGTCTTCATTGCAATATTTTTTAATAGTTCGTCAATTTATTTTTGTATCCAACATATATTTTTCCAAATAATAGCATAAAACATCATTCTCTATAATGCAAATAACATATCCAAACTAAAATGTAAAAAGATAAGGCAAAAACTAATAGAAATTGATAGAAAATTAGGAAAGCAAAATAAGTTTCCTACATGAAAAATACGATAGCATAATCTCTTAAAATGTAATTTTGAAAGTAATATGAAGTGAACATCAGATCTGCCTACTCTTAGCAAGAATGTTAATGACTTCTTCTTTCAGTTTGACCATTGAAAATACAACACATTGTACCTCGTGGCAATTTTATTGATATATTTATATTAATATTTTAAATGGTAATGTGTTGCTTAAAAATTGTTTTGATTCTTTTTTAATTTTATTTTTATGTTACCGTGAATTCAATTGTACAATCTTATCATTAGAATGACTTTTTCCCCATAAAATTGTAAAACTTTCTCTTCTTTAATTAAAATAAGTCTAAAAAATTAGTACTTGTAAATTTAACAAATGACATAGTAGATTTCCTCACAAAAGCAATACACACACACATGCCACCACTTTCAACTTGACATTTTTCATGTTGCGGGGATCACATCAACTCAAATCTGCAAGATATAAAACAATATTAGTGCATGTTAATTTTTTATATTAGAAACTCGCATGATAAATAAAGAATTATATTTATTATAATATAAATAATCAACGACCACCCATACTCCTTTATACAACAATTTTTCCTTTCAAACTATTATTTTATTAGAAGAAGAACAATAGACTGTAAATAATTAATCAACTGTAACAACTATCAATCATATTGATAGTCGATAGAAGTCCACATTTTTGGTATGTAATTTAAAAAAATCTTGGATAGTTTTTCATACCTGATTTTAAATTAGTGCATATGTTAATTCACTGCTTGAAGCAACATCTGTGCATTGAAGATGAATTTCTCACTCTGAAAAATGATTGTTCTAAAGGATAATACTAACAAAATGAATAAAAAATTTCTGAAAAAAGAAGACATTTATTTATAGGATGAATGAAGCAAATGGATAAAGTAGGTGGTTGCCTTTATTATAGGAATTCAAAAATAAAAGGTGGTTACATATTTGAAAAAAACCATTTTCAGATATTATTTTTTCCAGATTTAAATTAAATCGTATTTGATTATCCTTTAAGCAAATTTTCATATTTAAATGGGAAGTTAGATAAACATGGAATTTATTAGATTTTATCTTTTATCTTCTCCTTTTTGGGTCTTTTTTTTAATATACATTTTCTTTTTTAAAAAAATAAATAAATTCGTGAGTTGGTTATTTTTTTTGAAAAATTCACATTTAATTAGTGGCCATTTTACTTTTCATTATTATTATTATTATTAATTATTATTAATAAGAGTTAAGTTATTTAATTTTTATTTATTGAAAATGGTTGATTCACAACCCTTTTGATTTCTTTTTCATTTATACTTTTTTCAATTTATAAAATTTATTATTTAAATGATTTTTCCATATTAATTAGTGTCCATTTTTGCTTTTTATCTATTATTAATAAGAGTTAAAAACTTTAATTTTTATTTTTTGAAAATGGTTGATACACAGCCGTTTTTTATTTTATTTTATTATTATTTATTATTTTTCTAAAATTTTGTTATTTAAATATTTTACACTTATTTTTGAAATTCAATTATTATTATTATTATTGTAATTAAAAAAATCAAAATTTTATGGTGGTTTCTATAAGTTTACACATATTTTTGAAATTCAATTATTATTATTATTTTACACCGATGTATCGTACTCTCTCGACCAGGTCATCATAAGAAAATACGGAAAAATCTTTCCAAAGTGAGAGAAGGAGGGAAGGCGCGCTACAACTATTCAAGAATAATTGTGGTGCTGACACGTGTCGTTTTTTCTCTCCTTTTATATATAGATAGATTAGTTATTTTTTACCTTAAATTTTTACTGCTTTTATAAAAAAAATGAATTTTGATAGCTATTTTAAATTTTTTTTACAGTTTTTTAATAGTTCTTTAAGTATTTACGGATCTTTTTGAAAAAAAATAAATTCTTATAATTTTTATTTTTTAATAGTTATCTATTTAAACTAATTTTTAATAAATGGAAAAATAGCATCATGTCACGACCCAGACCGTCGTGATTGGCAGCCACACTAACCCTCCGGTAGGAGAACCATTAACTACAACCCATCAAACAATTTTTTTACGAAAACTAAGGCATTTAAAGATACGGAAGCAGGTTTAAATGCAGAAATAAATTGGAGTTCCCATAAACTTCTAAAGTTTAACAAAACGACTATCAAAACATTGCAGAAAACACCCCTAGAACCTGAAAGTCAATGTACCAAAACTCTAACAATCCACAAGTCTAAGAAATAGGGGTACAACCCTGAAAGCTAAAAATAACAAACATCTAAAGAACTAGTCTAAGTCTGAGAGTATGGATTAAACAGAATGAGAATTCATGGCAGCCTGGAAGAACTGGCTCACCCTTGAATTCGATCTCGATCACTGATCTCCTAGCTGAGGTCTATCAATAGCCGCATGAAGATGACAAGTACATAGAACGAGCAAGTACAAAATCAGTACACAACCACAATGTACAGGTAGGATCACGCGGCTATCCCAGTAAGCCCAACATATACCAGAATCACAACAAGGTAAACATGACATGCACAAAATGTATACACAGTTATCATTTCAAGAGCAATGTATAAATTCACATTCTCAATAACAAGTAAATATGGCAATTCAATGGTCCTCTCATGGAACCCATACCCAAACTGTTAGTGTATCGGAACGTGGTACCCAATCCTAATTAGTGTGCCGGACGTGACACCCGATCCCATATATGCGCCGAAACGTGGCACTCGATCTAAGTTAGTGTGTCGGAACGTGACATTCGGTCCATTCAGCACAACCACAATCACAATCACAATCACACTCATATGTACATTCTCATAATCATACAATCAAGTGTTGAATCATGACATACATTTATTCGTTCACACTCATTTCATTAGGTTTGATCAAGAATGCTTCATTCTCATACATACATGCATTATAATGAAGTAATCACCAACATATATCACGCAAACAAGAAATCAAACCATCACCTACCTCGAAAACAAGCTTGAATCCCCTAAGGCACTTGAATCTCCTTTTTCCGGATTCTTTCCCCTTGTTCTAGGTCTACAAATAATTAATATACACAAGGATCAACAATCAAAGGTCTAATTATTCAGATTATAACAAACACAATAACCCAAGAACAAACCCATGATCCTAAGGTACAGCTAGGGTTTTTTCCCACCATCAAATTCAGTCCAAAACCTTTCCCGAATAATATTTAACTAAGAATCTACGTTCTACGAATCAAAAAATAGATTAGGGGAGTAAAATCCTTACCTTTAGCACCAAAAGTCGTGGAAAACTATCAAGAAGTCCCCTGGGGTCGTCTCTTAACTCTCAAGAACGAAACTTGCAGAAAAATAACGTTTTTGAGGTTTTTCCCCGATTTAATTCGCGACTGAGCCGCTATGGCGGACCCCATCCCGCCACAGCAACCCCGCCCTGGCGTGAATAATCTCGCCACATCGGCTTACATGGAGATACTGAGTCGGAATTTGAGTTCCAAACCCCCATTTCACAGCACACCTTAAATCAGGACGTTCAAAAACTACATGCTCACGCTAAGATCAGTTTTAGGAGTTCTACTCGCTCGAATTCGATTTCGTAAAGTCGTACTGGTTCGTTAACGTTTTAGCTATCTATTCATGCACCCAAATTCATTATTGAATCTCTCATTCATTATCAGATTTCCCTAGACTCTGCCTGACTCAGATTTCATCCAAATCTGAACTAGGCTACAATTTTTCAAGTCACTACTCAAAGGTTTTCTGGCCCAAATTCTTTCCCCATTGACTTTTTCATAACAACGGGAACATGTCGTTACAATAGATACCAATTTACCCATCAATTGTCCCTGAGTGATAAACTAGGAAGAACTTGGCTAAGGCAAGAGTAGAGTAGTATCTGAATCGTTGAATAGCTGGGGATACTTGTCTCGCATGTCCTTCTCGGTTTCCCAAGTAGCTTCCTCAATCGGACGATGCTTCCATTGAACTTTCACGGACTTATCTCCTTGGTCCTCAGCTTCCGGACATCGCGATCAAGAATTGCAAATGGTTCTTCCTCATACTAAACGTCTTTGTTTAACAAAACCGAGTCCCACTTTATGATGTAATCTCCATCCCCCAAACCAACCAATTGAATACCTACACATCCTCTCTTACAATGCCTCAATGAAATCATCTCAACACTCGAGTGATAAATATTGTTGTATGTAGACTTAACTAACAACAAAAACGATTCCCAACAACCACCAAAGTTGATCGTACACACGTCTGCAACAAGTTATCAAGGACCTTGGCACAATCATCGGGACGAAACATTTCTTACTTAAGCATGATAAAATTCCAAATCAATACTCTCTACGATTAGAAGTGAACCTGAACCAACCAACACACACTCATAATACCCAACAATCATAGTTCTTAACAACATCTCCATCCCACAACATAAATTTCCATGAGCTTATGTTATAAAAATTTGATCTTTAGACATCGGATACTCATCGAGGGATATGTCCAAGCATACAAACCCTTTAACAACACTATCGAGATGCTAGATTTAGTAATTGTGATCGCAGATTACCCTTAAGAACAGTAGAATTGGATCCAATGATTCCCACATTCAACCAAACATAATCGTTACATGACTTCGACGACAAGATGCATACTAAGATTGTCGGGCAACCGTAAATACGCATGGTAACTCTTCTATGAATTCTCATAAGCAAGGTGGTACATGTAGAACTACTGAAATACTTTAACAACTCCAAGACAACACCAAATATGTCATCTGAAATAACCAAATCTTCCCAATCATCCCACTCAACCAAGAGAACATCGCAGTATTGGTACCCCTGATCCACCACTAGGGATCCACCCACAAAAGTGAAAATACACGTGAGCATGACTAGTGAAACATACTCACCACCATGTGCAAAATGAAATTGATGGTCACATAAGAATTTTACGGAATAACACCTATGAAGAGTCGATACCAGTCATTTCCATTGAGTTGACTCCACATACTATTCACATCATTCCACTGAAGTCCACACTCTCAATACTAACAACCATCATGAACACTCCGACCATTTACCTTACTCTAAACCAATACTTTAAATGAAAACCTTTCTCAGGTACTTTAACAATCAAAAGTAATAAACTTTACGACTCACACCAAGTGTAAGTCCTTTCACACCAAGTGTAAGTCCTTTCACATGCTTAATACCTGATACAATTGATCATTTCTCACCTTACAAATTCGTACCTTGACAAAATATTTCACCACAAATGTAGACTTACAATGAAAAATTTGAATTGTAAATTCAACCGTATAACACAATCCGCTGGTCTATCAACATTAGCTTATACCTTGAAGATTTTTATGAATTCATGGATCTTTGCTTATCATTGATCGCCTCTCCATCAATCTTACAACATCTTTCGCTAAAAATTCAATCGTACTCATTACTAAACTCAAGCAAAAGCAAAAGCACTTATCATCACACTCGAGCTAATGTCTGTACACTCCTTTCTCAAGTCTTTTCCCATAGTTTTAACCAATCTGATGGACCCGTGACACTATTACCATAGCCACAACAACGAATGAATTCACGTGTCTCTGAACCCAATTCTCTACCCCTCTGAAGATACCTCTTTATCCTTTGCAATCAAATAAAATATTCTTGCTCTCGCCTCTCTCTAAAGGTTGTATTATATCCCACTATTTTTCTTCATTATGACTCTAACTCTTTTAAATTATATTCGAGTGGTATCCCACCGTTTATGAATTCATGGATCTTTGCTTATCATTGATCGCCTCTCCATCAATCTTACAACATCTTTCGCTAAAAATTCAATCGTACTCATTACTAAACTCAAGCAAAAGCAAAAGCACTTATCATCACACTCGAGCTAATGTCTGTACACTCCTTTCTCAAGTCTTTTCCCATAGTTTTAACCAATCTGATGGACCCGTGACACTATTACCATAGCCACAACAACGAATGAATTCACGTGTCTCTGAACCCAATTCTCTACCCCTCTGAAGATACCTCTTTATCCTTTGCAATCAAATAAAATATTCTTGCTCTCGCCTCTCTCTAAAGGTTGTATTATATCCCACTATTTTTCTTCATTATGACTCTAACTCTTTTAAATTATATTCGAGTGGTATCCCACCGTCTCTTAAAACCTTCCATACAACCACGTTACTCACCACATATTAGGAAACCACAACCTTAGATACTCGCGAGTTGTAATTACTATACAAAATTCGCTTAACCACAATGTTATTATATAGTTGCATCCCATCACAATCCATCACGAACTCTTATTACCATTATGCTCAGTCAACCCTGACTATCACTACGAAGTCAACCTTTTCATCAACATGACACCTCAAACTCAGGTATACTCATCAAATTCAAAGGACTAACCCAATTTTTATACGCACTTTCTTACTAAAATCTTCAATTTCCTTCACCCAAGTATACTCAATGAGACTTTCTTTATCCATAAACTTGTCATTCGGATATCAATCCACTCATTTATGGCTTAATATAAAATCATCAGTCCTCATACTACCATCATTCTTCTTAACAAACAAGATAGGAGCAACCCACGGGGAAGCACTAGGATGGATGAAACCTTTATCAAGAAGTTCATGGATTTGAGCCTTAAGCTCTCTCAATTCTACCGGAGCCATGTGATACAGAGGAATGGAGATGGGGCGAGTGCTAGGTACCAAGTCAATGTAAAAATCTATATCTCTATTCTGAGGGATACTAGGCAAATCGGTAAGAAACACTTTCTTAAATTCAGACACTACAGGAATAGACTCAATAGAGGGAGACTCAACCTCAACATCCCGAATATGAGCCAAATATGCCAAACATCCCTGCCCCACCAGTTACCTAGCCCGAATAGAGGATATGATCTTAGCTGGCTTAGGATTTTACACCCCTTCCCACTCTAACTTTTCCCTACTGGGGATCTCTAGAGTCACAGACTTAGCATTACAATTAAGCACAACAAATAGGGGGACAACCAAGTCATGCCTAAGATTATATCAAAGTCAGTCATATCCAAAATAACCAAGTCAGCCCAAGTCTAAAAACCTATAAACAAAACAGGACAATCATGATACACATGGGTGACTATGACAGACTCTCCAACTGGGGTAGAAACATGGATGAGGGCATCAAGTACATCACAAACCATATTAAATCCCAAGGCAACCTGAACTGACACATATGAATAAGTAGAACCCGGATCAAACAAGACAACAGTCATCCGGTCACAGACAAGAATAGCACGTGTGATCACTGCATCAGACACCTCAACATCGGTCTTGCCCGGAAAGGCATAAAATTGAGCCATATCATCTTGACGGGCAACCTCTTTGCCTGGCGGCACTGCTCTCCTACCTACATTACTGTTTCTCCAGCCTCCACGACCTTACTGATTTCATCCTCATATGCACATGTTCTCCATAATTTTAACACACTAAATAACTTAACCAAGTAAGCATCGCTGCTATTGTAGTAGTCGTATCATGACCGTCTTTGATATATGATGCTTATCGTGACCAATGACACTAACCTACAGTACGAGTGTCTACGATCGTCAATAATACAGTAACCTAACCGACACTTGGGGTCGTGTCCCAAAGGAGTGGTTTTGAGAATTAGTAGAAAAATAAAAATTAGTTCAAACTAGTCGTAGCTAAAGACATTAACGATTAAAAACATTGTAAATTAAAAGGGGTGACACAAAGGTGTCAAATATCAAATGGGGGTTTTGTCACAAGTAGTAAAAACAACAAAAAATATCAAGAAAATCAAGTATGGGGAAGAGTTCTTGGGGTGTGACCGCAATACAAGTTGAGATAAATCGTTGGGAACATGCTTTCGATAGGAAATTTGCAAGATAATAGTGACTAGGCTAAGCTTTAGATGGAAAGAAGTTCCCTCTCGGACAACTTACCCCGTTTCAAATGTGTTCCTCTCGGACACCCATTGCCGCATGAAGGCCAGCTTACGCCTTACCCCACTCACTCTCTCGAGCTGAGTGTTAGGATATGGGAATAGGGCTCACCCTCTTAGGCTAAACCTCATGTCGACCCACTCCTTAGGCCATCAATCTAGTTGTCTTGGTTTCGCGACCTCCCTCTCGAGCAAGCCGAAAA